>NW_028113747.1:167500-440000 GCF_964289735.1 Phaethon aethereus | reverse complement strand
CAGCATGAGCGCCACGATGGCCGCCGGGCGACTCCCGCGTCGCTGGCCAAACCACGGGGCCGTGCAGGCAAACCCTCCCGCCACCCCTCACGCCACCCACTGCCCTCCCCCCGGAGTACGGAATGGCACGGCCCCGACCCCGGCAAGCTCCAAGAGCAGCGTGTCGCGCCCGCGGCGGAGGCGCGACAGCGTCACCAGCTTTTGCCACGACGTAACCGGAGGCAGAGGAAAGCAGCGACCCCTTCGGCAGCTCTGAGGAGGCGGCGGGGGAGAGAGATCTACCCGACAGCCCCGGAAATCCGGCCAAGTCCCGCCGGAGCCGGGTAGACCTGCCGGCCCTTTGCGCCGGGCGCTCCAGCATGCGGCACCCCGCGCTCCCCGGGTCCGTGGATGAGGTGGCGGGCCAGGGGGTCGTGCCGGGGGCCCGTTTGGGGCCGTGCGCGCGCCTGCGAGGCCCGACCCGGGAGACGCGGCGGCGGGGTGGCGGGAGCGTCCGGCTGAACGGACGACGCCCCGGGCTTGTCTGCGCCGGCAGGTAGGCGTTAGCTCACTTCTACCGGTGGCAGCGGGCAGGGCTGCCCGGTCTACGCCGGGTGCAGGCAGGGCTGCCCGGTCTACTGCCGGAACCGGGCCCTGCCCGCACCCGGGCTCGGCCCCGGCCGCCCTTCGCCCGGTTCCGGCCCTCTGCCCGGCCCCGCGCGCCCCCTGCCCCGTTCCGAGGGAGACCCAGGGCCGACCTCCGCCCGGTTCCGGCGCCCGGCCTGGCCGCCCTCCGCCCGGTCCCGAACCGGATCCGCTTCCGGTTCCGGTTCGGGTTTGGGTTCCGGTTCCGGTTCGGGTTCCGGTTCCGATCCCGGCGCCGGTCCCGGCCCCGGCCCCGCGCGGCCCCGGGAGGCCGCAGCCGGCCGCCCTCCGCCCGGTCCCGAACCGGATCCGCTTCCGGTTCCGGTTCGGGTTCCGGTTCCGGTTCCGGTTCGGGTTCCGGTTCGGGTTCCGGTTCGGGTTCCGGTTCCGGTTCCGGTTCCGGTTCCGGTTCGGGTTCGGGTTCCGGTTCGGGTTCCGGTTCCGATCCCGGCGCCGTCGCCGGTCCCGGCCCCGGCCCCGCGCGGCCCCGGGAGGCCGCAGCCGACCGCACTCCGCCCTGTCCCGAACCGGATCCGGTTCCGGTTCCGGTTCCGGTTCGGGTTCGGGTTCGGGTTCGGGTTCCGGTTCCGGTTCGGGTTCCGGTTCGGGTTCCGGTTCGGGTTCCGGTTCCGGTTCGGGTTCGGGTTCCGGTTCCGGTTCGGGTTCCGGTTCCGATCCCGGCGCCGTCGCCGGTCCCGGCCCCGGCCCCGCGCGGCCCCGGGAGGCCGCAGCCGGCCGCCCTCCGCCCTGTCCCGAACCGGATCCGGTTCCGGTTCCGGTTCGGGTTCGGGTTCCGGTTCGGGTTCCGGTTCGGGTTCGGGTTCCGGTTCCGGTTCGGGTTCCGGTTCCGATCCCGGCGCCGGCGCCGGTCCTGGCCCCGGCCCCGCGCGGCCCCGGGAGGCCCCAGCCGGCCGCCCTTCGCCCGGTTCCGAGCGAGACCACGGCCACTGGGCCCGCTTCCGGCCGTTTGCCCGGGTGCGGGCAGGGCTGCCAGGTCTACCGACGGAACCGGGCCCGCCTGCCGGAGCCTAGCGCCGGAAGCGGGCGAAGGGCGGCCGGCTGGGGCCTCCCGGCGCCGGATCCGGAACCGGGCGGAGGGCGGCCGGGCCGGGCGCCGGAACCGGGCAGAGGGCGGCCGTGTTCTCCCTCGGAACCTTGGACAGTAATCAGAGTCTGTTGTCCATTTTCCCGAACTTGTTTCAACAACCGCTTCAGGTGTTCATGTCGTAGTAGTTTTCTCACCAGGGTAAGATTCATTAGCAGATCCCGAAATAGAATATAATTTGATTGTACTAGTTGGTAAGATGTAACAGGATCTGAATAGATAAAGTCACATCCTACCATTTTAGTAAAGTTACAAACACAACTATTTGAGCGATTGTTAGTATCCACAGTAACATTATCTACAAACACAAAATCACAAGGGGTTCTCATACAAGCACACCCTTTTCCGATCTATACAAGCACAGTTTCAAGGGTTTCATTGGGATGTATTTCAAAATGACAAATGTTTTGTTCAGTGTCAAGACAAATGTCTTGGCCTTGGATGATACTACTTTCACAAATGAATCCCTGTTGTTCCCATACCACACATGCAGCAACATCAATAGTTTGCCGTCTTTTCATTCCGTTGGGCCCATACTCTATGCTCTAGAGGATAGAGTATAGCTCCGTTGTGATTTAATCCTAACAACGCGATGATTGGGTATATGGTATATACCGAAGTGTTGCGTATCGTTAAGACAAAAGCAGTGGCTTTGCCATCGGTAGGGTTGTAGGTAAAATTGACCAAATACCACCATGACTGGAATCTTCTCTCAAACGTAGTTGCATTATAATTGCTGCCGCCACAGATTGCGTCCATAGTTGAGCTTGGATACAACTAAGAGCTAGAGAAATATTATTTTGGGCTGCACCAAGTGCATCCGCAATCAATCGGTGGTCCCTTCCATCAATTCTTTCCCACTGAGGTAATATGCCAGATAAAAGCCATTGATTAGTTCCCAGTGCTACTAGAGAAGACTGCAATGGGTGTCCTAATTTGCTTAAATCACTTGTTGTTGTGCTCAGTTTATTTATGAGTATTTCAGCATCTATACTGTTTAAGACTCCCAGTCCTGTCCCTATAATACCGGTTGCATCTCTCCTTGTCCGTCTTGAAGAGACGAGGGTTCGCCCATGTAACCAGGCTAACCATCCTGCGTGGGATATATTTAGGAATGGTGAACAGGTTGGTTTAATTGTAGAGATGTTAATTTGCATCAACATCTCCGCTTGTTTGAGGGAGTATGACGGATTAAACAGCACTTGTTGCCAGCCTGTTGTTGCGTTAAGAGGCAGAGCAATTTGGCAGAAACTAAACCCCCTTGCTTTCCAGTCGATCCTCAGATATCAGAGGGACTGGGGGCGGCTGAGCTTAGGTTCTGAGTGATGCCCAAAGTCAGCGTTAGTAGTCCGGTCGCGCCCAACACCTTTGTTGGACTATCACGGGTCCGGATGCACTACTAACATCACACTACGTGCTCAGCCGGACACCTCCTGAACTAATACGGCCGCACTCAGAGGTACGGTCGCGTTCAGGGACCACACACGGCCGAGTCAATCAATAGTGCGATTTATTGAACACACGGCTGAGTCAATCAATAGTGCGATTTATTGAAGCAACAGATATACAGGTTCTTTGGATTGCCGGTGATAAATTCACTACCTATAAAGCACCTGCAAATGCTAAAACTACGAGGGACACTACTTGGCTATAAACGCCTTAAAAGATGTAAAGTGACTCTATATAGAGATTTCTAAGTTTCCCGGGAAGGCACTTGGTATGACCAAGGGTTCGAATCTTACCCAACGGCGTCCCGATGGCGGGGGAAGAGAGGCTCAGCCCGTCGACTGATCCCAGAAGTTAGAGTGGTACATGACGATGGTATCTTCCCTAACATCCAGCTCTTAAAACATTATTTTATAGTGTTTTACTTCGCAGGTGGAGCTTGAGTGACTCTAGTCATACATACCTTTATCAGGATTGGTGCAGAATTCTCTCGCTTCGCGTTTAAAGGTACAGACTAGGAAAAATTCAGTGCGCACACTCATTGAGGAGGGGTCGCACCTTGGGGGGGTGGTAGCTTTTGAGAGGGGTGTGCGTTTTAGTATTATAATGATATTATAATTAGCAAAGTTCACTCTAAGTACAGCACTTCATCAAAGTTGACAGGTCCTCGGCCCAGGACATTGTAAGCACAGCTTATCAATGTACATCCTGTGCATCCCTAAACTCCCCAGTTCACAGAGCGTAGCCACGAGGTCTCCACTCCGCTCCAGCCTCCATGTAATCTCTCCCAGAGTCAGCACACCAGGCGCCCCTGATGTTGCCAACATCCAAGGCCGTTCAGGGAGTCTCCATGGCACAGACCCGTTGTACGAGTGCTATGTTCCACCTGGTTTCAAGGCTGTTCTTAGAGGGTAAATTTCCAAAGTACCCCTCAGCGATTACTCCACACCTGTATATTTGATTATGTAAGGGCCTGTGTTGAAGATGAAGGGAGTTACACCAATGGGAGGCCGAGTGGGTACATTTTTAGATGTTCGCGGGGGTAAAGGTCTCTTATCCTTTGATGTTGCTGTATCAATCATAAATTCAAATATTAATTCCGTGCCTTCGGAACCCCAAAGGCAGTATACAATTACGGGTTTGGTCAGAGTAAAATTGTACCAACAATCCGAATTTGGTTCGGTTATTTTGTAACACTCGGTGTCGTAGTTCTTTGGTCTGGTAGAGTCGGTATGATATGCTTTAATTTCGGTTGGCCTATGGTAATTAGGTCCGTTAGTTACTCGGCGGCTGATTTGTATTGCCTGTCCTGAAATGGCTTGAAGTTCAGCCATCCGAAGAGGGTCATTCCAACTCCATTCATCCTTCGAAAACACTTCATCTCCATGTATGACTAGAGTAGAGAGATTTAAGTTCCTTTTGTTTTGTAGTGTTCCAACGCTCCCACTGTATCGTGGCAATGAATGGTCCCAAGGGTCATTACGAGATGTCATGGTGACAACGGGTATGTTCCTAGCTCCATATTTCAGGGTGTCAAATGGGGTGTATGGAGTTAGGCCTGGTGGTGTATCTGGGCTAGGTTCAATTATGTCTATTTTGAACCGAAAAAACAACAACCCTGTACAACATTGTTGTGACGGCCCTAAACCTGTGTGGTGTTGTTGCCACGTACAAGTCACAATAGTGGGTTCCACCAGGGTAAAGTTATACCAACAATCCCATTTGTCAGCAACGCAAGACTTTGTGGCTACTGGGTTTCCGTATATTGCCATTAATGTGGCTTTCTCATGGGTTGATCCGTTAATCATCCTACACCCTATCTGGATTCCTTCTCCTGCTTTTCCCTTCAGGAGTGGAAGCCATCCGTTATCCCAGCTCCACTCACGTCTTGAAAACACCTTGGCGCCATGCATGACTGCAGTAGCTAAAGTTAAATTTTCTGGAATGATCTGTGTTCTCACCATTTCATTATACTTGGCATATGTTTGGGACAATGGTTATCTCGAATTACAAGTTAAAAGAAATTGTATTACAATTAAGGTAAAATGCCACATCACTAATTTCATCCATTGGATTGTGGTTTCACGTTGTCCATTCGGGATTCCTGTGTGTGAACACACAAGAAAAAAGGAAATATGCTCGGTCTTACTTAACCGGAAGGGTTAAAATGAGGGTGAAATTCACTGGGTGCTGATCCGGTGTGCTTTTCCTGAACGATCTTTGGCTTCCCAGGTGTAGGAATTTTTAGGGGTGGTCAGTACCATTAGTACCGGTCCAATTTAAATGGTATCTTTTTCCAATTCTGTTACCACCCCGTCAGTTCTCGCCAGCGCTGCTGCTGGCAGCGGGTACTGCCGAACATTGGTGCCTGCAGAACTCCACACAGTCCCGCCCGGGAGTTTCCTCATCTGCTCACGCAGCATGTTAAATCTTAGAATGGCAGCGTGTGCAGCACCCACCGGTACCTCCACCCTCGTTAACCTCTGGTCCCCTGGCAACCAGAGGGAAATCTCGGCAGCGGGGCATTCCTTTACCGCACCTTTCTATTCCTGTAAATTTAACCCTGTGTCGACTGACTCTGATATTTAGGGTTTGAGCAGGTTTTTTTTTAACAGGTTCAGAATTTTTAACCGAGAGCCATTGAACTGCTAATACCTGCCGGGCAGGGTGGCTCACTGCCCTCCCCGGGGATAGAAGTTGGGGGTTTTTTTGTTGTTTTTTTTGTTGTTGTTGTTGTTTGTTTGTTTTGTTTTGTTTTGTTTTGTTTTTGTTTAGTTTAGTTTTGTTTTTTCCCCCCCCTCTGGACTTCTGCCGTATCAGTTGGATTACATTCTGGTGCAGAAGGTACACTTTCCTTGTGGGTTGGGGGTGGTTGAGCTGTAGGATTTTCCACAGCTAATTCATTCTTTTTGTTTAGAGATTGGATTAATGTACGGAGATCCTCTGTAGAGGTACCGCACAGAAATATGGGGGTACTTCCACATCCAGGACTTTACGCCTACACTTCCAATCTGATTTATATTTGGGGGTGCGTACTTGGCAAACTCGCTGGACATAGAGTCTGTGAGTTTTCCACCGGACAATCCGATCCAACCTGTTATAAATGATTTAGTCCCAAACAGGATTCCAATTCAAATTTACAATTTATTAAGCGAATAGAGGCAAGCAAACAGCGCTGGGTGCGCCGGGAGTCTCTGCTCCACCAAGACGCACGCGGTTCAGTTCCTGTTCCTGGTTTATATCCTCTCCGTTAATACATATTCATGAATAGGCGTGTCTTCTTCGGCGCATGCCCTCTTTTCCTGCTAGAGTCTTCTCGAATCTTCCTCGGCGTGCCCCCAGGATGACCCCAAACCTTATGCATGCACTTCCTTTACACAATACTATGCGGTCAGTGGTCAAACTGGTTTGAGCTGATATACCAGCCAAGTAGTTTAACCTTCTCCTGTAAAACACCCCTTTTTATGGTGCAGGAGAGATCCATAAAAGTCCAGAAGATTGCACTTCATCACACGAATCAGATGAACATATTTCACACCTCTAAGTATGGATCTGCATGTGGCCCACAATCTAGTAATGTTTCTTGCATATGGACCACCCCTGATCATAAAAGACGTTTTAAACAATGGGTGAAGAGACCCCATTATACCATGTCATTGGAACCAGACAGGCTATGGAATTGTATAAACAAGATAAATTGTTACAATATGGATGATTATCTATGGATACCGTTTGCCTCAGACCTCCATCACGCCTTAAGAAGTATATGCCTGTGCCACAATTACAGTGCTCCAATCCCTAGCTTACAGACAGCATGTCAGATAGAATCCTCTAAACACATGGCTAGTAAATGTAGGATTCCTTCCCAACATTATAAAAAACGGATGCAAGACTCATGAGCCAGTAGTAAAGAGCACAAGTACCACTCTAATGTATCCTGCACTGCTTGAGACCGTATGGGTATGTTCTAATGAAGAGATATCAGATTACAGTCAACCCTATTGGGATGGGTTAGAATGCACTTTAGGAATTCCACAAGTTTATCTCCCATAATAGCTTTTAATCATACTCAGGAGTCATTCACTGTAGTCATTAATGAAACCAAGAGGGTACAGAACAAAGAGAAATGTATTGCCCTCCGTGTCACGGCCAAGCTATTATACAGCAGGGATGAGAGTAAGCTTAGCAATGGGATTGTTTTGGACTTCTTCGGCTGTGATAATTGAAAATTGATTATATCTAGAAAATCTACCATGGCAAGGAGAGACTCTAGCTAATTGTATGCAGCCAGCCAGCAAGGCTAAGCAACACCCAGCTTGTACCCACGAGCAGCCTCACAGATGACTTTAGAAAATCAATTAGCATTGAATATGGTACTACTAAAGGAGAACAGCGTTTGTGGATGGCTGAATAACACCTATCCTGGCAAAACCTGCTGTCAATTCCAAATGTGTCCGCTACTCTGCATCAAGCTAGAGATGAAATGCAAAAAACTGTGGACCAAACCCATGAGCTCAATGAGAAGATGAAACCAAGCAACTGGCAATGAACGAGGTGGATTTAAAATATTTTCAGTTGGCTCAGATTAAAAGTTAGTGGATGGGATCATAGTCTAACCCAGTATGTATTAATGTTTATCATAATTGTTATTGTTATTGTCCGTATTTGATTGTCACGTGTGAAATCTATGATAACTAGAGCTGTAACCATGCGTGTTAAGAGGATCCACATCTATGATCCTGAATACATCCCTTTAATACCATCCCCTATTATAAATTGCGACGAGCGAGGGAAGGCAAGCAGTCGACTCAATATGAGTGATAAGGCAAGCTTCAACTTTATTGCAAAACCTTACACATATTTATACACTAAGTTCTACCTTATGCATACTTGTCTTACAATCATTGGCTTAGCCCTAAAGATTGCATTATCATACTCCTCCTACTTGCGGTTACTGCTACGTGGTCCGGGTTCCATCCTGTTTTTCTTATACAGTGCTGCTTCTTAGCTGTTTACCACAGCTCCTTCTCCTCAAGGCCGAGCCCTGCAGATGTCCAGCTGTTTACCAGCTTCCCAATGCCACAGCTCCCTCTTCTCAAGGCCGAGCCGTGCAGATATCTAGCTGTTTACCAGCTTCTCAATGCTGCAGCTCCTTCTCCTTAAGGTCGAGCCGTGCAGAGTGATCAAAACATCTCCCCCTTTTTGTTTTTGTATAAACAAAACCTGATGGATCATTCGCAACCCGAGGACTGTGAGAAAGATGGACCCTCTGTACATTCTTGTATCGTCCTGTGCCACGAACTCAGCCCAGCAGTCGGTAGGTGCCAGCTTTACGTGGGCGTCCCCACGGAGGCAACGGTGGCCTTGCCGTACACCGGCCCACTGCCCTTCAGGAAATCCCGGTATTACACATTTGTAGAGGAACGAGTTTCGACACACGTGGCCAGCGAGTGTCGGAACTCACCTCAGTTGTCACCTTTTAACACAGGGAGCCTATGGCGTATGCGCCCGCTGGCCAGACGTGCTGCACGCGCCACAGCCCTCCCGTCTATTGGTTCGTAGGCTTTGTTCACACGGCATTTTTTCATAAATCGGCAGTCACATATCAACTTATGCTTAAGTCAATAGCAGAATATTACAAAGCAAAACAAATCTAGCTGTACTACTTCTAGTGATATAAACTACTCCTAGTGATAGAAAAAAGGTACTTGTATAAGGGTATGAAGACCAATATTATATCTTACCAAAGCATTTGTAGTTAGAGAACACTTTGCCTCAAAAGCTTTCCACGTTCATCTCATGATACCGCAAATTTCAGTGTGATTTACCCCTACTTTTTCTTTTGACTGAGGTGGCATCCAGATTGCGATGACACCTGATAGTGTCATGATGTGTCCAACGATGACGATGGCGACTGCCGCACCCATGGCCTCACCCACTTCGAGGCACCTGCAAAGTGGGTAAAACCATGGGTAAAACCATGGGTAAAACAGCCACCACCGTCAACCTCGTCCCCTGGTTAGCAGTTGAAAAGGTCCTTTCTCCTTCCTCAAATAATTTAGCACATATAAGGCTTTATTCAAACGTTCTTAGGGTAATGTGGTAGCCTCTCCCCCTTTTTGTTTTGAGCGTGATTATCTAACAAAGCTCATTCATTGGGTGTGTAAGATACTTGTTGGAGTTATTCGCTAGCCAAGCATTCTTTACTACCTTTTGAACCATTCCTTGTAGACAATGCAATAAACATGGTACAATAAGCATTAGTATTAAGATAACAAGTACTATAACAACTGCCCCTTTTATTAAGTCTTGTAACCATCCACTTAGGCCCAAACTTGACAGCTATGATTCGAGGTTTAGTGAACTTGTCTGTAACCTGTCTGTTAAGTCCTTCAGTTTTTGTAATTGTTGAGTTACCGACTGTGATGTATCTGTTAAATTCATACAACACATGCCATCAAACTCCTCACACCCGTGCCCTTGGGCCAAAAGTAGGAAGTCGATAGCTGCCCTATTTTGCAATGTCGCATGCCTTATTGAGTCAGTTTCCATTAACAAAGCACTGAGTGTTGCAGAAGTAGCATTGGTTTGTTTCGCTAGCCAACATCCCAATTTATTTAAAGTGGTTAAGCCTTGGGCAGCAGCGACCCCAGGGGCAAGGAAAGAGGTTAGTATGGTTTTGTCCGCAGTCCAAAAATCCAGTTGGTCATTGCACTCTTCCTGATATTTTCAAATCTGTCATCTTATTCTATGCCGTGGGGTAAGGTTCAATATCATAGAAGTGTTGGGAGTTAACAATGTTAGGTGCCCCAATGTGTAAGGACCACCTCTCAAACGGGAGGGAACACCGTGCCATGCACGATCACCACAAATCAAGAATATTCCTTTAGGGAGTCTCATTGGGACAATAGTAGAGCGCGAGATGTTGCTCGTTGTATAATTACACCAGTTGGTAGCATTCTGAAAAATGGCTAACGTGGGGTTTACATCCTGTGACCTGGTATCGTCCTGTCCTGTATAATTAAAATATAAACAGGTAGGGGCTGTCATGCATCCTAAAATACCCAACTCCTGCGGTTCCAACAACTCCTGTGGTCCGTGTGTCATCCATCCGTCCCACTTATCCATAGCTGCAGAGGTGTTTGTTATTTTTTAAAAACAAGGTTAGGTCAGGGGTGGTCTTCTTTACCACCATTGTCGAATCATAGTCCCCTAAGGGCAGACCAACTAAGCATGTTGTAAACAGATTCTCAGCAGTGGATATAGATAAGCAAAGGTGGCCTTGGCCCGTTTGATTAGCTAGTGTAACCCAGATATTTTTTCTTGGTTGAACGGAAAACCACGCCTGAACCTGGCATATCAAACACGTGACTATCAGACTCACGAACAACGGGGTTTGCGTCCTGCGTCGGTAAAGGCTGTCATCCCATTCACTGGGGTCTCCGATCACATAGGCATTTCTTCAAACTGCTGATTAGCCAACAGTGACAATAATCTATCGGACGGATAGCTATTTGTAACCTGTTCTAAAAAATCAGAGATTGCGATCTGAAACTCCAGAGAACTGGCTAACAACCAATCTAAGTACTTTTGAGATACAGGAACATAAATTATTACAGGTTCTAATCCAGATATTTCTACAATTCTTTGTCTTCCCTTAATAATGAGTTGTGCAAATAATTCATATCTGGTGACCACTATTTTTCTGGGTTGATAGGAGAGAAAAACCCATTCTAATACTTTCAAACTGTTTGCTGTATTTCCTAACTGTACGGTCAATCCTAGTGGATATTGCCGTTCCCCTCCTGAATTAACTATCATAAGCGAGATACTCTCAGTAGGTGAACATCTGTGAGCATAGGTTGTTGCTATCTTCTCAGTAATTTTCTGCAAAGCCTGGTGTTGATCCTCGTCCAGTTGACGTCGCTCTGGAGCCTCCACCGAAGACTCCAGGAGCGGCATCAATGGCCTCAGATCATCATTAGTAATTCCGCAAATATTGCGAACCCACTGTATATCCCCCATTAATTTTTGGACATCAGAAAGATTTTCTATTTTCGCCTTAATCTTTATTTTTTGTGGGTGGACCACTGCCCTGGTAATAATCCAGCTCAAATATTGCCATGGTTCCTTCTTTTGAATTTTTTTCGGTGCTATTTTTAAACCCCGTTTTCCTAAATAGTGCTCTAAGTGCTGTAAAATGTGGTCTGCATTCAATTGTGTCCCTGCTATTAATATATCAACTATATAATGATACGTTATTAAATCTGGATACTTTTTCCACACCGGTTCTAGAGCCCATGCCACAAATGTCTGACACATCGTAGGTGAATTTTGCATTCCTTGTGGTAACACTACCCAATGATACTTTTTGCTAGCTCTCCTTTATTTACCGATGGTACCATAAAGGCAAACTTCTCTGCATCCTCAGCTGCTAAGGGAATGGTAAAAAAGCAATTGAAATATACTCTTCGATTCCCTGCAAAAGAAATGATACATTTGTGACAATAATTACGACGACATAGAACAAACCCACAACACCGTTTTACAAATATGGCATATTGAAGTTCCTGCTCTTGAACGTCCGGGGAGAGCCGCTGAGACAGTCAACGAGCCGTCATTCCGCATACAAAAGAGTGAAAGCATCAGCTGGCGGTACGTCGGAGTTGACTGCGTCCGTGGGACGTGTGACAAGGTCTTCAGGTCTTACTGCCGGCCGTACCGACCTGGTCGGTACCCACTTCGCTCCGTCCCCTCCCTCTCTGCCAAAGTCTCTTGTCTCATGCCTCGCCAATGTTGGGCAGGGTCGGATCTTGACTTGGGGGAAGGATCATCCCAGGCAGCCCCCTCCTGTTGCGGCACGCACGGGTCAGGAGGCGGGGGCCAAGGAGGACTCGCCACCTCCGTTGGTTGCGTTAGCGGGGGCGGGGGGCGGGCGGGGTGGGGGGGGAGGCGGGCGGGGGTTGCTCGTTCTCACCATTCCCAGCTCGGCCTCCCTTCTCTCCCGGGGCTGTGGCAGCGGCAGCTGCTGCCGCCGTCCGCTCTGATTTTATCCCCTTTATAGAGTCTCTGACTAATCGCCAGGTTGTTAACACTTTCGCGGCCGTATGATCCTCTTTAGAGGCTGCCTCAAACACCAATTTCCCTGCTTTCTCCCAGGTAGGTAACTCAAAAGCTGTTGCAGAGTCTGCTGCTAGCCCCTGGCTCTTCAAAACAGTCTCCAATAGCAATCGCCACGTTGTTGCTAGCTCCGCTGCTTGCCCATCTCCTTTCGAGACTCACCCCATTGATCTTTCACATGGGCACACAGGGGAACACTGAGTACATTGTTCTGGGCAACGTTGTCCCGTCTTGCCCTCACATACATCATCGTAGATCTGTTTCTCTGACTTATTTATGCAGCCGGTTTACTCGGTGCATCTGGCACCTCAGGAGGTGCAGTCAGAGTCGCTGAAGGTCCTGGACCCTCTGACTCAGTTAAAAAGGGATTGGTTGAAGACGGTTTAACAGCCTCCTCCATATCAGCTGCAGCTTTTCTCTCTGCCTTTAAGGCTTTTAATGTGGTTAACATCAACTTCCATGCCGTCACTAACTCTGCGGTGGTTTTATCTCCATTCCCAATATGTTCCTATAACATTTTTCCTATCTCCTCCCACGTCTCTGCCTTAAACGCCACGGACGCATCGGGGGGGTACCCTTTTTGGCACCAAATTAGAAGCCTTCTAAGTGTATATTCATCATATTTCAGTCCTCTCTTAGAGAGCATATGTGGCAGGAGTCTGACCATCGCCCCTTCTTCATGTGATGCGTTCTGCCTTTAGTTCTTTTAATGTCTCTAGGATCAACCTCCAGAGCGTCGTAAATTTTATACTGTCTTTGTTGCCTGTGCTATTCACTTTTCAGTTTTATATCTTTTCATGCAATTAATAACATCTCTCCAAGATTTCATTAATTTTTTTTGCTGATTTATCATCATCGATTACTAGATCCCACAATCAATCTCCATAAGAACGCCACTCGTCTACTTCAAACATACTTTCAGGGTCTTTAAAAGACCCTTTCGCTTTCCCTAACGTAATTAACCCAGCCAGATCTTTTAATTGGCTTACTCCCCGCTTTTCTAAAAAGCATTTTAAGATTTCGAACGCTACCTCTATTTCCATTGCGCGCTATGTTGACCTTCTTAATTATCCGGTCAATTATTTTTGCAGCCTTTTCCCATGGGTAGCCTTCTTTCGGACGGCGAACCCCTTCTTAATTATCCTGGGTTCAAGCACGGATCAGGCGCGCCGCGGCAGCGTCCGCCGATCTTCTGCTCCCTGGTCGCTGCTACCAGTGCTTCTCCGATCTCGCTGTCCGGTGAAAAACAAGGATGGGGTCCCTGTTCGGGCGCCACTTGCGACGAGTGAGGGAAGGCAAGCAGTCGACTCAATATGAGTGATAAGGCAAGCTTCAACTTTATTGCAAAACCTTACACATATTTATACACTAAGTTCTACCTTATGCATACTTGTCTTACAATCATTGGCTTAGCCCTAAAGATTGCATTATCATACTCCTCCTACTTGCGGTTACTGCTACGTGGTCCGGGTTCCATCCTGTTTTTCTTATACAGTGCTGCTTCTTAGCTGTTTACCACAGCTCCTTCTCCTCAAGGCCGAGCCCTGCAGATGTCCAGCTGTTTACCAGCTTCCCAATGCCACAGCTCCCTCTTCTCAAGGCCGAGCCGTGCAGATATCTAGCTGTTTACCAGCTTCTCAATGCTGCAGCTCCTTCTCCTTAAGGTCGAGCCGTGCAGAGTGATCCCAACAATAAATTACCAACCAACAAGAGAGGATGAAAACACAGGAAGGAGAGATGAATGCCTCGACCCACCTAAATACAAATTACACAATGTTCCTCTTAGTGAGTTGTGACTAAGGTCACAGGGTGGATAATGTGGGAAACCACTGTGGGTCTGTAGGGAGTAGCAGGGTTTGACTGGAGCAACACGCTCCTCTTCAAAAGCAACCCTGATGGGTTGCAGTCAGACAGTCTCATAACTGACTATTGTTGAGTGATGTCTGGGATGAGGCGAAAGCCTTGCAGCCTGATGTTCTACGGCAAGGCCACAAAGACCTCCATCAAACGTGAGTAAGCTGACCATTATTAATAACTGAAATTCTTATTAACTATTCATTCCTATTGATCGATGCTATTTGAGTTATATAGTATCTATCGGTCTACAACAAATAAATGAATAAAAAATTAATGAACTGATTAAGTTTTTATTAATCAAATTAGTCTAAATCAATCATTAATAATTACTTATTAATAACAGTCGTTACCTATTAAGATCGATTATTTTATTTATTAGTATTTTGTGGTACTGCATTAACACTACTGTCCTCCAGTTACTTATCATGTATTTTTTTTTCTTTATCATCACTCTGATTTACTGTTGTAATTATCTACTATCAATTCATCATTATTAAGTATCATTAATTACACGTGCTACACGACGGCTCTGTTCCTCACCTAGAACTTGTTATCAGTAAAGTAGTTCCTTATTAACGTGATCTTAATCCACTGGATGTTAATTCCAGTAAATATTAATCTGTATTGCTCTATCGCTAATCATTACTTCGTATATTAATTACCGGTTAATGAATTATTTATTACATTCATTAACCATAGGTCGGTGTATGTTAATCCATCAAGAATTAGCAGAGAGTGCCAGATCAGCATTTGTCCTAAACCTGCTCTCCCCACTCCCTCCTCCCAAACCGCCCGCCTGCCCTCACCCCGGAGAGTTCTGTGTCAAGACACCCACACGCACCCTGCACACCCCCCGTTTCTTTTTGATTGTCATTTTTTTAGCTATTTATTTATCTAGCCTCCCTCCCCCTTACCTTTTCTTACTCTTCTCTCTCACCACCGGGGACCGGGGACCGGGGACCAGGCAGAGGCGGCGGTGCCCAGCCCCAGCCGCCCGCCCTCCCCACCCCACCGCAGCGAGCCCCATTGCTACAAGGCCGCCAGAAGTTAATCTGCTTATGTGTAAACGTGGTGGCAGCTGAGGTATGTTTAAGAATACTGGTAAGTGTTGCTAGAAACCTACAAATATTTTCCGGGTGTTAACCGCGGGGTGCCAGCTTTGTGGGCCTACCACCCAGCACCCAGCTCTGCGCAGGTCTGGAATAAACCGGTATCTCGTCTCGGTGTGTGAGACTGGCCTATCGCACGCCGGGAAACGAAACCGCCTTTTCGGACACCACCATCAGCAAAGCAGCGACCCCGCTTTGCCTGAGGCTGCTGGGCCTGTCCTCTGGGCGCTGCTCACCACTGGAACGCATCCCGCTGGCGACGGACACGCCGACGGCCGCTAGCGAGAGGCGCGGCCCACCTCTCCGGCAGCCGGAGCCCGGCCTCGGGGACGCAGGTCTCTGCCCAGGCCGAGGCACGGGGCTGCTGCTTTCCCAGGGACGGCTTCAACCGGGAGCCGAGCCGAGCACATCGCCCGCAGGCGGACACCGAGGCGGGCCACAGCGCAGGCTGTAGCAGAGAAGGCGGCGTTGTCCACAGCGTTACCAGACTTTTTCGTTTCTTACTGCGTGCACACCCGCCACACACGCTCCCAAACCGGCCCCGGCACGAACCCCTCGCCCGCGGCCACACGCACACACGGAGACACCCCCCCTCCCCCTTCCGCCAGCAGTTTTGCCGGCCCGGGGAAGGAAGGAAGGCGGGAGACTTTAGGACCCCGCGGCGTCCCTGCCGCACCCGTGCCCCCCTCCCGCCTTTCGTCCTCAGTCCGTCGGTCGGCCAGTCCGTCGGTCAGTCACCCTGCTGAAGGTATGCGAGGCACAAAGCGGGGGTATTGTTTAGGCTCTGTCAGGAGTCAACGAGGCGCAAGCCTGAGGGAAGGAACAAGGCAACCGCAAAGGGAACGCAACTGCCGACCTTTGAGTGAACTATCGTAAGTAACATCTAATTAACATCGACTCGGCATAGCACAAGCCTGCCCTCCGGTAGGGGAAGACCCCTACCCACAGAAGCCCCTTCCTCACGGGGCACGCGCAGTAAAAAAGGAGGACGCTGTCGCCGTGGAGACGAGGCTTGCGGGAACCAACAGGCGCAAGGGCGCCTGCGCCAGCTCTCAAGAAAATAACGGTGACTTGTTGCTCGGAGCGTAGAAATATTTTCCCTGCGTTAACCGAGGCGCGCCAGCTTTGTGGGCCTACCACCGGCACCCAGCTCGGCGCAGGGGCGGAAGAAAAGCCGCCGTCTCGACTCCGTGTGTTTCCCGGCGCTCTGCGCACCGGGTGACGGAACCCGCGTTTGGCACAACAGCCCCGCTGCGCGCGGGCCGCCGCCGCCGCGCGGTGAAAACCAACGAACGCGAACGGCGGGGGAGGTGAAAAACGAAAAGAGAAAAAAACCCCGAACCCAACCGACCCAAACAGAAACCTCCGAAAAGCGCCGCCATCCCCCCTCCCCCAGCCAGCCTCTGCGCCAGGCTCCCTCCCCCGCCGCCGGGGGGGCCGGTTGCCGGGCAGCGGGGCACGCGCGCGGCTGCAGCCCCGCTTGCCCCCCGCTGCTCCGGGGCGCCGGAGAGTCTCCGGCCGGGGGGGGCCGCACCCACCGGCCTGCGGGTCCGGAGCTGCAGCGCAGGGAGGAGGAGCGCACGCGCGCGGGGGGGGGTGGCTGAGTGAGTCTGAGCGCGCGTGTGTCGCGGGGGGGGGCGGTGTCTGCAGGATCGCGGGCGCAGACTTTAATATATTTATTTTTAACAACGGCTTGTTTAGCCTGGGGAAGTGGAGGGTCAGGGCACTGCAGTAGCTGCAGCCTGCAGCTGCTTGAAGAATGGTTTTGTGATAAATGATTTAGTCCCAAACAGGATTCCAATTTAAGTTTTCAATTTATTAAACAAATAGAGGCAAGCAAACAGCGCTGGGTGCGCCGGGAGTCTCCGCTCCACCAAGATGCACACCTTCACTTCTTACAATTCCTTCCTTTATACTTCTCTAGGCTTCGTTTCTTGCCTTTCTCCGCCTTTTTCTTGGAAGATGACTCTTTCTTTAAGTACGTCACCACTTCCCCGGTCTGCGCATGCTTCATCTTTTTCTAGGTGGTCGTCCGGTGGTCGTTTGGAGGAAGATGCTCCTCTTCGTCAGTGCACTCTACATGACCTCTCTGTTTGTGCAGGCGCTCCGTTATTCTACTTATATTATGCTACTTTATTTGGCTATACATTTTCTTGACATTTCTGCGGTTATTTACAACACTGGTTTGCACTAGTATATCAGGAACTAACTTACATATCAGGAGGCTACATAAGCTACACATATCAAGGGAGTTACCCAAACTATACTTATCAGGAAGTTACATAAAGACTACCACTCCCCTGTTTATGGTCATGCCCTACATATATTCCTTTATTTCAATATAAATGACATTTGCTTCAAGCTTATATTCACTAGATTTTCTTTACACGAATCGCTCATTCCTCACAATCCCCCGTTTTCTTTTTCACCACTGTGATTTGTGTAAAATTTATTTAAAGTTTGTTTGATGGGTATTAACTCGGGTTCCTCTATATGTTTTACCAACATTAAAACATGTTTTCTCTCACTCTGTGTTGGTTCTATTGGAGTGGCTGTAAATTTCATTCCATTAATCGCAGAAGCTACAGCTTGTGAAAGACAAGGAATTAGACATGGTATTATTAACATACCTCCAAACAATCCTAACAAAACGATAATGATTTTTGTTACCCAGTTTCCTGAGAATAAATTTTCCCACGTTGTCCATAGTCCTTGGACATTTATTCCATTCCACGTTTGGACTGGCACATGGGCTACTTTTTTCATTTCTCTTACTAATTCATTGATGGCTTTTCCTTCATCATTTATCTCTAAACAACAATTTGTGAGATTAAATTTTCCACAGACTCCTCCTTCCTGTGCTAGTAAATAGTCTAGTGCGAGTCTATTTTGATATAGGGCTGTACGCATTTTAGTATTTTGTTTAGCCACCAATCCTAGAGCATTACCCGTTTTATTTACAATTATTTCTACTACAGCTTGCAACCTGATTATTCTATTCAACATATAAATGGGGGTCCTATATCCCCAGGACCCATCTTCTGCCCATGTCGCTGGGTCATAATATGCTATTATTCTTTCAGGTGGCCACTCATTATCTTTCCATTTTCCTATTTGTAGCTCTCTTTTTCCCCTTCGGTTGTGAGTTTCTAATGCGTCTGTATATACCAGTACCCCTAGGCGTTCTCCTCGGTTTATAGGTAATAAGAGAAAGCTTGGCCGTATAGTTCCTAACACGCACGCTCCGGTCCAATTTTTTGGTAATCGGGTATATGCAAATTTTCCACAGATCCAATATTGCCCTTCTGGACTTGACCACCCTTTATCAATAGTGGTTCCGTTGGTCCAATTCGCATGATTTTTACTTATTTCTTGGGCAGTGCCCCATTTATCCTACTTTTGGTAAGTACTATTCCAGTTATATCCCCCTTCACATACTAAATATCCGACTGGTTTACTCCCAGCGTCATTTTGCCAACAGCTTCTTCTTATTATGCTGGTTTGTAATATCCATTGTTGTTTCCTGACCTGAGTTGATATGTTCTAAACATTAGGGTCTGGTATGTTGCTCTCTTGGGCCTCCCAGGGCCAATTCTCTCCTGATTAGTTCCACCACATACATAACAATTAGTTACATTTAGTGACTTAGCAATGTTCTCAGCAAGATTTACAAATAGATTTTTAGCCACTGTGGGAATTTCATATTTCGTTCCTGTTTCCATTTCATGATAAAATGACTTAAATAACAGTCTATGCTGCACCGATTCTCTTTTCTTTCATTTCAATATTAATAACTACACCTGGGTCTTCTCCAGGTCCATATATCTTAAGTCCAATTTTGGTTATTTTTTTCTGTTTCCAAATTTCTAAATTTATAAGGGTTAAATTTACTAAATTACAGGTACAGGTTGTACAATTATGGTCTGTTTGTACCCTTGTGATTGAAGCTTGTAAATCCCCACATTGGCTGTCATATCCCCAGCTTGCAGTATCCTAACATACACAAGACCATCCCCTTCTTCCACATAGGTGTGCTGACTGATATCTCACCGTTTGACTAGGTACATAATCAGGATTTATCTGACATTGACGTCCACCTCCACCTGGGCAAATATATTTTGGTTGATTACTATAGCATCATCTCCACTCTACACTCCCACAATTAATATCCAGATCATCATCTATAATATCGCATGCATCAAAAATTACCGATACTGATGTGCTCAAATTGGCCATATCCTTACTTATTCCAATTAATCTTCCTACTTCCGAATTTGTTTTCATTTCTACCCACTATTGATAAAGAAGTTCCTTTGGATCGTAACAAACAGTATCATTTTCCACCGAGCATTTCTTATATTGTGTTCCATTGTATATACAACTCCCGTTCTGTTTCCCTTTGCACTCGTAATAGGTGTGGTACATTAATGTTTTATTACTTACTCGTCCGTGCTGGGCGGTTCTTATGCACTCGGTGCAATTTTGATTACCTGTCACCAGGTTGGTGAGTCCGAGTAAAATCAGGAGAGGTCCGGTAAGGGATCTCATGGTCGGAGGCATCAGCTACAAGGGGTGCTCGTCCTTGACTGGCCTTACTTGGTCGCGACTGAGAATCCCCACCCGGTCTTGCCCTCTCCCCCTTCTCAAGCGGACTTCTTTATTTCGATGACAGTAATAAATCTTACCCACCAGAAATCTCCTATAGGAGTAGTCTGTCCACACTGAATGCAGAGGAAACTTCAGCTTTGAATTTGAAAACGTCCCTGTTAGCCTCTGTGGGAAATGATATATTTGTTACACAGGTTACACCTAACCCTCAATAATCATACAACATGGTTTACAGAGTGGACATAAACTTAGTCCTGCCCGATAATTGCTTAATGCTATAGTCTTTAATTCGTGATCATTTCTCATACGTTCATTCCCTTTTTAATGTTATTTTTGTGGTTCCAGGTTGTAAAATAACTTTCCAGTCTTTCATGGGTCCTTTTACTCGAGTCGCGTGCGTCCACCCCTTTTCCGCGGTCCAGATGGCAGTATCTGTAGTTAACAATACAACAAAGGGTCCTTCCCATGAAGGAACTAAAGTTTCTTTCTTCCAAGTTTTGATCAGTACCTTATCCCCTGGTTTGAATTGATGGATTGCAAACCCCAAAGGTAGGGTTTGTGCCATTATTCCTATATCTCTTAGTTCTTTCAACCTTTCTCCTAAAATGATAACATATTTCCGAATATTATAATCTTCCACTACATTGTTTCCCTCGGAGATAGGGCATGCCGTATAAAACCTAATATGGCGATAATCCAGTCTCACTGTGCGGTTTGATCCTTATGTTAAGAAGGGCTAGCGGTAAACATTTAGTCCATGGCATCTGTGTTTCAACCATTAGCTTCGCTAGCTCTTGCTTTATTGTTTGGTTTATTCTTTCTATTACTCCCAAACTTTGAGGATGCCATGGGGTATGATATTCCCATTTAATACCTAATGATTGGCACAAGGATTTTATAATTTTAGAAGTAAAGCGAGTGCCTTGATCAGAATCAATATATTGTATTATCCCATACCTGGGGATTAGGTGTTCTAGTAAAATTTTATCACCGTCTGAGCTGTCGCTCTTGCTACAGGATAGGCTTCGACCCATCGTGTTAAATGGTCTACTATAACTAACAAATATTTCAATCTTCCTATTCTTGGTAATTTGGTAAAGTCGACTTGAATCCTTTCAAACGGTCTATAAGCTAGTTTTCTTCCTCCCATGGCCACTTGTTGAAACACGGCCTTATTTGCCCTTTGACAAGTTAAACACCCTTGTGTAATTTGCCTTGCTATTTCAAAAAATTCCAATACAGCCAAACTGTTTAAGGAAATGATCACTTAACACTTTTGTACCCCAATGTGTTTGCGCGTGTAAGCGTTCTAATACCTGCCTAGCGTAAGCTTTTGGCAACATCTCTCGCTCATCAGGTAATGTCCATTTCCCTTGTTCCACTCTAGCTCCTATTTTCTCTAATTTTGCTTGTTCCTCCAGCGTAAACTTTTTCTCCTTTTCCTCTTATCCTCTTCCACTAGTGTCCTCCTTTGTTTGTGTATGATTAATTTTAACAGTTTCAATCCTCAAGGCTGCTTCCTGAGCCTCCTTATCTGCTAAATTATTTCCTCTAATTCGATAATCTAATCCCTTTTGGTGTCCCCTCACATGCACCACGGCTATTTCCTTTGGTTCTCTTAACACTTTTAAAATTTTACTATCAACTCCTGATGTATTAAGTTCTTTCCTTGAGTGTTAATCAAGCCTCTTTCCTCCCAAATTTTTCCAAAAGTATGGACTACTCCATATGCATATTTGGAATCTGTGAATATGGTCCCTCTTCTTTCTTTTAATAATTCCAGGGCCCTACATAAGGCATAAAGCTCACAAGCCTGAGCTGACCATGATGGACTCAGAGGTCCTGATTCCACAAGTTCTAAGTCCTTGTCAATTTTTGCATATCCTGATTTTCTCTTCCCTTCTATTACTTGGGAGGATCCATCTACAAACAATTTTTCTCCTCCCTCCAATTCAATATCTCTAAGATTGAGCCTTACTTTTGTCTGGGATTCTATAACTTCTAAACAATTGTGTTATAGCACTACTGCTTCTGAGGGTTCCCCAAACCGGAACTGAGCGGGGCTCTGGGCAGAGGTGACTCCTAATTCCAAATTAGGTGAATCTATCAAGATGGTTTCATATTTCAAAAGTCTACTATCTGTCAACCATTTCTCTGTCCTCTGTTGGAGGACATTCCTAACATTATGTGGCATATATACCTTTAGAGGTACACTAAAGGTAATTTTCCTAGCTTCCTCTATCAATAATGCCATAGCAACTAGGGCTTGGAGACATGCTGGCCACCCCCTGCTCACCGAATCTAACAATTTGGATAAATATCCCACCAGTGTGTGTGGGTTTTTTGGGGTTTTTGTTTGTTTGTTTTTGTTTTGTTTTGTTTGGGTTTTTTTTTTTTTTTTTTTTTTTCCATTCCCTTTTTAGTCTGTGGAGGTCTTAGGATTAAAATACCAGAAACCCGGTCAGGATCTGATTTCTTTTTTTTTCCTTTGCTTAACCAATGTCCCAAATATTTTACTTCTTGCTCTATAAATTGTAATTTCGAGCAGGACACTTTTAATCCCTTTTTCTCTAAAAAATTTAACAATCTAATGGTGGCTTTTCGGGTCTCCTCTTCAGTTTCTCCTGCTACCAGTAAATCATTCACATATTGTAATAATTTTTCCCTCCTCGTGTACTGTAAAACCTTGTAAGATTTTCTTTAAGGTCTGTCCAAACAAATTTGGTGACTCCGTAAACCCTTGTGGTAGCACAGTCCACCTTAATTGTTGTTCTTCGTCCTGTTTCGGGGTCTTCCCATTCAAAGGTAAAATAATCTCTGAACCCCTTATCCAAAAGACAGGCCCAAAAGGCATCTTTCAAATCTATTACACTATACCAAATATGTTTAGGAGACAGGTGACTCAATAAAGTATAAGGATTTGCCACGACAGGGAATTTGGTGATTGTTCGCCGATTCACGGCTCTCAAATCCTGTACCATCCTATATGTACCATCTGATTTCTTTACAGGGAGTATCGGGGTATTGTGGGGTGACATACATGGTTCCAAAGTCCCATTTTTTAGTAATTTATCCACAATAGGTTTTAGACCTCTCCAGCCTTCTATAGATATAGGATATTGTTTAATTCTAATTGGCTTATGAGGGTCTGTTATTTGTACCTTGATGGGTTCCATATCTAATCTCCCAACATCTCCTTCCTTATACCATACTTGGGGGTCAATTTTTTCCTCATCAAGTTGGGTTAAGGTACATAAGTTAATATATAACCGATCTCCTTGGTTCTGAATAGTTAGGTTTAGTTTTAAAATCAAGTCCCTCCCTAATAGGTTATATTCTGCTTCTGGTAATAAAAGTAAATCATTTAAACAAATTTTTGTCTCTGTCTCAATCTCTACTTCTTCTAAGATGGGGACTTTGAAGGGTTCTCCTTTTGCACCTGTTACTGACATCTGGGCTTTTCCTTTTCCTACCCCTTTTGGGAGTTTCTGAATCGTTGACCTTTCAGCTCCAGTATCTACTAAAAATAAAAATCCTTCTTTTTGGGGACCTACTAATAGTTTTATCAAGGGCTCTGTTGATGTTGAGGTCCCCAGAAGATACAGCCCCTAACACCCCTAATCCTCTTTGAACATTTTCTCATCCCATTCCCGTTTACGGCAGGTTTTCTGAACACGTCCCTTTTTGTTACAATAGTAACAGATGGGAGTTGTGGGTCTGTCTTGATGAGATTGTCCCTGGGGTGGCTGTTCTGGTCTCTTATCTTTTTTTCTCTCCCAGCTGAGTCTTACTCCTCTGACTTTCCCTCACTGCTGCTACAAAAATTCTTGCCTCTGCTTCTTGTTTTTCTTCGTCCCTCCTGACATAAACCTTTTGAGCTTCTCTTAGTAATTCTTCCAACCCTCTCTCTTGCCAATCCTCTATCTCCACCCAGAGGTACTTCCCGTAAAGGATACAAAGACGCTCTGGGTGCTCAGTTTGGGATCCTCCCCTTAGAGTTGAATTCGACCCTGGGGCCGTAGGGGAAGTCATCAAATTTGGTGACGGTATTTGACGGGTAGCTGGATTATACGGGGGAGGTAAGTGATCTAGGGGGTCCCAATCCTTCTTTTCCTTTTCCATGTGTTGCTCCCCTACGGTCTTATTTTTCCCTACTCCTGTTTTAAGATGAAAAATGCCCACACAGGCCTTTATCCATAAACTAGCATACTCGCTCTCCTCTTGGCAAAACGGTTCCTTAGAATTTACATACAGGTTTAGCGCCTGACAAACCCAATCCTCAAATGACCCAAATACAGGCCAAAAAAAACGTGGGGTCTCAAGGGGTTCTTTGGCCATTTTACCATACAATATTTAACTAATTTCTCTTTTGTCTTCCCTTTTCCAGGGCCCTTATTATTCCAATGTTTTAACATTATTCCTAATGGAATCTCCGGAGGTATTTTTAGTAATTCGCTCCCTTTCTTCTGGTCCTGGGTTCTCGATTTCGTCTGACCCATCTAGGAATTTTTACTGTGGCAATTCCTACAGCCCTTGGTTACCAAGCAGAGTGTCTTGCAGGGGGTTTCAAACTTCTCACTCACTTATGGATCCTATAAAAATCGCTTCGGTCCTTCACCGGCCAAGTCCCTCGCGGGAGATTGGAACCGCGGTTAGAAGACCTCCACAATCGCTTCGGAACTAGCTTCCGTCTCAGTCACACTCTTACACACACAGGCAACCGAATCCCACCCAACCGAACGGTATACACCTTAAATACTTACAACCCCGTCATCTTCGTTCGGATCTTCGCGCGCAGAATTACGGGCAAAATAAACTGCTGCAGCCGGCAAGGGAGCTCATAAAAAATCAAATTCTTTGCTTGCCCCTATTTGGGTTCAGGATGGTGTTAGTCCCGACCCGATCAGGAGCCACCAAATGGTGGGGCGCCCCTCCTAGATCAAGTCAGTATTCAGGAACCAAGACCATCCCGGACGAGTCCCCAGTTGTGATAAATGATTTAGTCCCAAACAGGATTCCAATTTAAGTTTGCAATTTATTAAACAAATAGAGGCAAGCAAACAGCGCTGGGTGCGTCGGGAGTCTCCGCTCCACCAAGACGCACACCTTCACTTCTTACAATTCCTTCCTTTATACTTCTCTAGGCTTCGTTTCTTGCCTTTCTCCGCCTTTTTCTTGGAAGATGACTCTTTCTTTAAGTACGTCACCACTTCCCCGGTCTGCGCATGCTTCATCTTTTTCTAGGTGGTCGTCCGGTGGTCGTTGGGAGGAAGATGCTCCTCTTCGTCAGTGCACTCTACATGACCTCTCTGTTTGTGCAGGCGCTCCGTTATTCTACTTATATTATGCTACTTTATTTGGCTATACATTTTCTTGACATTTCTGCGGTTATTTACAACACTGGTTTGCACTAGTATATCAGGAACTAACTTACATATCAGGAGGCTACATAAGTTACACATATCAAGGGAGTTACCCAAACTATACTTATCAGGAAGTTACATAAAGACTACCACTCCCCTGCTTATGGTCATGCCCTACATATATTCCTTTATTTCAATATAAATGACATTTGCTTCAAGCTTATATTCACTAGATTTTCTTTACACGAATCGCTCATTCCTCACAGTTTCAGGGACAATGGAGCTTTTCTTAGTAGCGGGAAGAGCAAGAAACCTCCACAAATTACAGCTGGGAAGGTTCTGTCTGGATGTGAGAAAAAATAATCCTCACTGAGAGGGTAGTCTTGTGCTGCAAGAGATCACCCAGAGGGAGTCTGGATTATCCCATGGCTTTGTGTTTCAAGGAGGAGCTGGTGAGGGTGGAGAGCCATCAGTGAAGGCATAGAAATGCCAGGGTGAGAGCTAGGTGGGAAAGCAAGATGGCTGTCAGCAAGCTGAAGGGAAAGAGGTGAGGCATGGGACAGTGTAGGGCAGCCTGCATAGAGATGGCCAAGGGTTCTAGCAAGACCGAGAGGTCCAAAAGGACTGAGGTCTTTGTCGTCTTGACTATAGCAGCTGTCTCTACCACCAGGGCCAGTGAGACAAAACTTTATTCTTCTCTTCTCAGAAACTGCCTTCCCAGGACCTGGGCTCAGGGTTTGGCCTTGCCTGCTTCATAAAACGAACCAAGGGTTTTCTCAGCATTACAGCCACCTGTGCAGTGCCCTTGCCTACCTGCAGTCACCGTCTCCAAGTATCTGCTCTAATGAGTCAATGAGGAGCCTTTGGCAGTAATGGGTCTCATTAAGTCCCATTAATGCTTCAAGGTATTTTGGGGTTTGCTTCTGGCTTTGACTTCTTGAGAGGTTTGTTCAGTCTTCTCCCAGTATCTGAGGTTCACGGACTGAGCCCCAAATACACCATGGGGCTCCTTAAAACACAGAAAGCCCTAACAAGTCATGCCTCTTCCTGTAACGTTCTCCACGTCTGCAAGACTCGTATAGCTAATCTGAGTTGTTTCATAGCGTGGTTAAGAAGGAAGATTTCAAAGTGCACCTAATAAAGTTATTTTTAATTTTAAAGGCGGTATTTTGTTAATTTCAGTTTAAAGAAGTGATAGAAGCATTATCCAACTGATATGGATCCTGAGTGTCAGGAGCGTCTCCTGAGGAGGTCTGGACAGGTAGGAAAAGCAGTCCCTTGAGATCTGACACTGGGTGGACAACCTTGCTCCTCACCTCCCCAGACTCCCCACCTGTCGTTGGCCACCTGGGATTTACATCACTTTCCCTTCATCAGACTTCTCTGAACTCTGGGAGCTGAATGTTAGAGCTCCATTGCACCATCTCCCACCCACTTTCCTTAGAGGACTGGCTGCACACAGGCACAGAAGGATGTTTCCCATTTGCAAGCAAAGCAAAGTAAAGCACGATCAAGTGTCTTAAGCAATAAAACACTCCTCAACCATATACTAAGTACAAGCTGCCTCTAATGAGGTCGCCTTTCTACAAGGGATGATCTTACGAGAAATGTTTTAGATAGATAGATAGATAAAGGTAGATACAATTAAAAGAGTTGGCTAAAGATACCGTTATACTACTGAAAGACAGGCAGGCTTTTAGTCCCTGAAGCTCAAAGCAGCAGTGTGGGTGGGAAGTATCTGAATGAACAAAGAGTAAGGGAAGGAGAACAATGGAAAGGGCCTTTGTCTAGACAGTCTGCTGAAAACATTACTTCAGAAATGGTCATTGTATCAGCACAGGTGAAAATATATGAAAGATTAGAATTATTAACTACAAAAGACATTAACCACTTGATCCAGTGTGGCCTGGCAGCAAAGGCAGCCAGCAGTGTCCTGAAGTGTATAAAGAGGAGCCTCGCCAAAAGAGTGAGGGAAGTGGTTGTCTCCCCATGCTCATTGCTTGTTAGACCACCTGTAACCAATTATATCCAGTTTTAGGGCCCCAGTTCAGGTGTACTGATCTGGCTGGGATGGGGTTACCTTCCTTCATAGCAGCCTGTGTGGTGCTATGTTTTGCATTTGTGCCTTAAACAGTGTTGATAACACACCAGTGTTCTGGCTATTGCTGAGCAGTGTTTGCACAGTGTCAAGGCCGCCTCTGCTCCCTCCCAGTGAGTGGGCTGCAGATGGGCAAGAACAGCTGACCCCAACTGACCAAAGGGATACTCTCTAACGTACGACGTTGTGCTGAGCAATAAAAGCTGGGACAGAGGAAGAAGGAACTAGAATTTTTTTGTTACAGGAATCACTTCCTAGTTCACATGCAATCCATTGCATAGCATTAGTAAAAGGCCTTAGACCTTCATAAGCGGTGAACTTCCACCTAGCTACTGATGAAGTTCTACTGAACTCTTACTTAGTCGCGTGAGGGAAGGCCCTGAAACTGGTGTAAATTAGAAAGATAAGATAGCCACATCCATCAGCAGAGGTTGCCTCATCGAGAAAAGAAAAAGAACGGCCCGCTTGGAGACAGTGAAAGGATCCAATGAGGAAAAAGGAGACCCCAGACCCAAATACTCCAACTGGACTAAACCGTCTCACAAGGGGAGGGGAGCTTAGACTGTAAGGGTATAATTGTCCAGAGAGTCTCTGGTTCGGGGTCCGTCTCCAGAGGCACTCAGCTCAAGCTGTTCTTCACCACTGTACTGCTTAATAAATTCAACTGGTATACGTCATGTCAGAGATTCTGCTTCAGGAAACCTAGGGTTGAGCCTGAGGGAAGAGAAAGCACCCAAGAGAGACTCTGTGTGTGTGTGTGTGTGTGTGTGTGTGTAGAGTCGAAAGGCGCACACGTCGGCTCACTGGAGTCTCCTGCTGCAAAGGGACTCCAGACCCAGCAGTTAAAGTCTCGGGTGGTGTGTGTGCAACTCCTTGATTGGTGTGTGAATGCTCAGGCAGCGGCTTCTCCATTAACGTTTTTTCATTCAAAGAGTCTTCTGTGTGGAGACTGGCTGGGCATCATTTTTGCTTGTGGGAGGTGGTGAGTGGTTGCCTTTGCGTTGCTTGTTATTATTATTGCTTGTTGATTTTTAAAAAATCTCTTTCTTTCACCTGCTAAGCTGTCTTTATCTTGACCCACAACTTTCCGTGCTTTATTTCTTCCTGTTCTCTCTCCTGTCCCAGTGGGGAAGGGGGGGAAAGAGTGAGCGGCTGCGTGGCTGCCGGGCTATTGGCCAGAGTCAATCCACCACATCAAGGAAGACGTTGACAACTGGGAGTGACTTCAGTGGGAGGCTGCCAAGATGTGCAGGGGCTGCAGCACTTGCCTGGGGAGCAGAAACTGAGGGAAAGGGCTGCCTTCGGCCTGGGAAAGGGAAGGTCTGGGGAACCTCATAGCAGCCAGCCAGTCCCTGCAGGGAGGTTTTCAGGAAGATGGAGCCAGTCTTGTCACCGTGGTGCTTGGCAGGACGATAATAGACGATAGTCAAATGTTGAAATAAGGAATGTTGAGGCTGGAGATAGGGACAATCTTTCTCTCCATAAGGGCATCCAAACATTGAAGCAGGTTTCCCAGAGATGTTTTCCTGTCTTTGTCCTTGGACATTTTCCAGCCCCCATGTGGCAAAGCCTTGAGCAAAGTGGTCTGACTCCGTAGCCGATTCTGCTGTGAGCATGAGGTTGGACTGGAGACCTACTGAGGTCCCATTCAGGAGAGTGGAAAACTAAATGATGCTGTGGTTCCTTCCTCTCTAGGTGTGCCCTTGATGACAGTAGGGAAAGCTGTCAGGTTCCCCGTGACCATGGAAGTAAGTCAGATGCTGGCATAGTCAGATCAGCTGAAGTTGTCTTCTCCTCCTCCAGGCAGTGTTGCTCAGATGCAGGACTGCTTCACAGGTATCCCCAAACAGCCCTGGTTATTTCCTTTGCTTCACCGTTCATTCCCTTTTCATTCTTTTCCCACCTCTCAAGTCCTGCTCTTTAACCATCCTTATCCCCACCCATGCAAAAAGCCAAGGACTTTTCACTGTTTATCCAGTGGCCCTGCATTTGCTCACTTTGAACCCTCCTTTGGTGTCTCTGCGGTGGTTACTGTGGTGCTTTCTACCTCGCATTGCAACTCAACTTAACGCCAGTACTCTTTTCTTCTCTGTAGTGTCCTGCAGCTACTTAAGTTCTGATCTTGTTAGAGGCACCACGACTCAGGATGGCCGTTGGCACGCATACTTTAAAAGCTGGACTGTTGGAGGTTCAGTCCAGAGGGACCTTGGCACACCTGGGATTTGGCCAGCAGAAACCTCAAGGTTTTGAAGGAAAAGCTCAGAAACAACTCCATGCAGCAGCATGGACAGGGACCTGACTGACTAAGGAGTGTCCTGAGGTGAAGTATCTGGGAACTGTGACAATGCCATATGAGTCAGTGGTTCTCACATTTCGAAAGGAGAGTGGAGTGTCTGGAGGAGGTCTGCCAACTTGAAGTGAAGGGCCTAAAGGATGAGCTGTGGGGAGAGTCTGAGGGAGCTGGGTGTCTGTAGCCTGCTGAAGTGGAGGCACGGGTTTACCTAGCAAGAGCCTGCACCTGCCTGGAGGGATAACGGAGCCAACCTGTTTTCTGCAGTCACCATTGATACGACAGAAGGAACAGCCACAAGCTGCCTCTTGGGAGCTTTAGGCTGAACCTCAGGAAAAATAAAATGGACTAGGAGGAGCGTTGCCATGATCTCCACCTTTGGAGCTCTTCAAGTTTCAGCGCCGCAAAGTCACGGCCAGCCTGGAGGCTGGACTAGAGACCCCCTCGCAGCAGTCTCTTTCCCAACAGGCCTGTGCCTTGCCACATGTCATATGAGAAGAGACTAAGCTGGAGGAGAGGGTCTCTACATCACAGGACAATTCAGGGTGGAAGGAGGGTCAGGAGGTCTCTGGTGTTGCACTGGCTCCAAGCAGGGCCAGCTCTGAGGTCAGACCAGCTTGCTCGCTAAATGCCAGAATCCGGAGAAAGAGTTTACACATGAACCAGGCATCTGTGCCGCCGTTACAGAAATGGAGACAAGGCCTTTGACCAGCTCCCTGAACACAGCTATTGGTACGTCATGCCCCCTGAGAACATCCATCCTCCCGGGAACATCCATCTTCTTGTCCAAAGGAGTGGGATCCTTATGCAACTATCCTGCCATATCTCCAGACCATGGGGTGCTTTACACTGTAAACAGAACTGAAGGAAAGCCTCTGACTTGGGTACTGTCAACTGAATTGCTAAAAGAGGGGAAGATGGAGGGATCTTGGAGCTTCCAGGTTCTTCCTGAAGATAGAAGGCCTCAGATATAGGAACAGAAGATAACAGTTTTGAACTAGCCTAGGCTTTAGATCATTTCACATGTGATGGCTCTGCTCCATCCTTTCAGTCATTGGCACCCAGAAACCTCATCTGCTTTTCCTTCCTCTCCTCCCAAAAGCTGATCAAGTGATGGGAAGAAAGGAAGGAGAAAGGCCCTAGGCCTCTGTGACTCACCTGGGCTCTGGCACTTGGAGGGCCACAGTGTCATCCATTGTACACCCCATAAAGAATCAAGCTGGGAAGTGACTCTTCACGTACAAGTGAACAAGGTCGATGGACAGGCAAGGCTGTGTCTGGAGACCAGTACACCTAGAGCATCGATCAAGCTGGGGCTGAAACTCAGGCCTGGTCTTCAATGGTCACCTGGGCCCATGGACAGAGGTGTGGATGGACCCCCCAGGGTCCTGAAGGCCTCTGGATGCTCTCAGGGCCCTGACACTGCCCCCATGTGATCCCACCTGCCAGTGCCCTCAATAGGCCAAGTTCTCATTCCCGCATGTGCAGGGTCTGTGCTCGGCTACTCTCCTTCCCCGCTTCTGTGCAGATCTGGGAGACCACAGTTTCATGCTGACTACAACCAAGGCTGAAACTGGTCTTCCCATCCCTGACCAACTTTTCCTCTTTTGGGAGTACAAGGTCCAGGTGAGCCTCAGACTGGGTGGCACAGTTAGAAGCTGACCCACACACAAGATCCCGCCTAACCTGTTGCATGTCCCATAGAGAACATCCACACATCTGACCTGCTCTGGTAGCAAGCAGGGCATCCTCCACTTCTCGCCTTCCCTGTTAGTCTCGCCTAAAGATGTTGTATCTCCGTCAGTCACAAAAGCTGTGGGAGCTGTCCTTTTCCGTCTTGGCTCTTGCTCCCCTAACGTCACAGCTTTGCGATGGCATGTTGTCCTCCTGCTGTCTGTGCTCCAGGCTGTGGGCTTTGGTGCACATTAGGCCTGTAGCACCTCAGATGTGGCACCAGGGCCAAGGGCAGATTTGTCACATGGACACCTGATACCAAAAGATTGGCCCTCTTTGTGTGGAAAGGCTTCACAGCCGATGTGTGCTGGAGTGGATGGCAGGAGGCAACATAATGATGAAGGAGGTTCTCACAACGAGAGCAAAAGCTGCAGTCCCCAAGACCAGACAGAAAACGGGCTTGGGCTGTGCATCCCTGGCAGGAGAGGGGTTTGCTGTCCCAGGTGACTCTTGCAGCAATGCGTGAGGCCTGTGACAGAGGTGAAGCCGATCTCCAAGAAGGACAAGCTGCTGCTGAGAAAGTCCCCGGGGGAGGACAGCCTGTCATCCAGCCACACTGTGGACATCATGCTGGGGGCTGACTGGCTAGATAGCAGCTCTGCAGAGAAGTACCTTAGGGTCCTGGAGGGCAAGCAGCTGAGCATGAGCCAGCCATGCAGCCTCGCAGCAAAGGCCAGCAGCCTCCTGGGCTGCATTAGGAAAAGCATTGCCGGCAGATGGAGGGAAGTTAACCTTCTCCTCCACTGAGCACCGGTGGGCCACATCTGGAGTGCTGTGTCCAGTGCTGGGCTCCCCAGTGCAAGAAAGTTGTTGACCTGCTAAAGCAAGGCTATCAAAGGGCCACAAAGCTGATTTAAGGGACCGCAGCATCTTCCATAGGATGGAAGGCTGAGAGGTCTGGGACCGTTAAGCCTGGAGAAAAAATTGCTCAGGAGTGTGGAGTAATAGGGCACGGACTGTGGCAGGGCTTCAGGCCAAAGACCTTTATTGTTAGCGTAGCGTGCTTTTTATACAAATACAGCCCGTTCACGCACCTAAAAGTGCTACCCGGTTGGCTATTGCTTTAAGTCCACGCGACTCTCACAGAGGCAGGATTGGTCGCCTCTGTATGTCCACGCGCTCCTTTGCTTCTTCTTAGTTGTTTACCACAGCTCCTTCTCTTCAAGGTTGAGCCCTGCAGGTGTCCGGCTGTTTACCAGCTTCTCAATGCCACAGCTCCTTCTCCTTAAGGTCGAGCCATGCAGGGTGATCCCAATATCACCCCCTTTTTGTTTATCTATAAACAAAACCTGATGGTTCATTCGCAACCCGAGGACTGTGAGGAAGATGGACCATCTGTACATTCTTCTATCGTCCTGCACCACGAACTCAGCCCAGCAGTCGGTAGGTGCCAGCTTTACGTGGGCGTCCCCACGGAGGCAACGGTGGCCTTGCCGTACACTGGCCCACTGCCCTTTGGGAAATCCCGGTATTTATACATTTGCAGAGGAACGAGTTTCGACACACGTGGCCAGCGAGTGTCAGAACACGCCTTGGTTGCCACCTTTCAACACAGAGAGCCTATGGCATACGCGCCCGCTGGCCAGACGTGCTGCACGTGCCCCAGCCACCCTGTCTGTTGGTTCGTAGGCTTTGTTCATGTGGCATATTACCGTAATCCAGCAGTCACATATCAACCATGCTCAAGCCAATAGCAGAATGTTACAAGGCAAACAAAATTGTGAATTGTGCTTTATATTCCTCCGTTACTGCATGTCTTCCCCATCCTCCCCTAACCTTGATCAACTTTCTTATCTCTTGGGCTGTTTTCTCTCACCCAGCATAGTATCTGTTTCTTACCCAGCCATCCATTTTCTGATATTCTAACTGCAGTTTTCTCACAGGCCAAAATTCCATCTGTTAACCCCTCCGTATGTATACGATAATTGGCGATAATTTCCATTTCTGCCGACAAGCTAACTATTGCTTTTTCTAGCTGAGATAAACGTCTGAGTCCCAAACAGGATTCCAATTGAAGTTTACAATGTATTACATTATATACATTAACCACTCTGCTAGACTTAGGCTTGCGGTCATACAAGGATATGTAGGACAGAAGGTTACACTTCATCACACGAATCAGATGAACATATTTCACATAGCTGTACTACTCCTCGTGATGGGAAAAGCGCCCGTACAAAGCTATGATAACCTTTATTATATCTCACCAAGGGATTTGTAGTTATAGAGTGCTTTGCCCTAAAAGCTTTCCATGTTCCTCTAATGATACCGCTAATTTCAGTCTGATTAATTATCTGTGTTATAAATGATTTAGTCCCAAACAGGATTCCAATTCAAATGTACAATTTATTAAGCGAATAGAGGCAAGCAAACAGCGCTGGGTGCGCCGGGAGTCTCCGCTCCACCAAGACGCACGCGGTACAGCTCCTGTTCCTGGTTTATATCCTGTCCGTTAATACATATTCATGAACAGGCGTGTCTTCTTTGGCGCATGCCCTCTTCTCCTTCTAGGATCTTCTCGAATCTTCCTCAGCGTGATCCTGTTCGCTAATACATATTCATGAATAGGCGTGTCTGCTAATACATGTTAATGAACAGGCGTGTCTTCTTCAGCGCATGCCCTCTTCTTCTGCTAGAGTCTTCTCGAATCTCCCTCGGCGTGCCCCCAGGATGACCCCAAACCGTATGCATGCACTTTCTTTACACAATACTATGCGGTCAGTGGTCAAACTGGTTTGAGCTGATATACCAGCCAAGTAGTTTAACTTTCTCCTGTAAAATACCCCTTTTTATGGTGCAGGAGAAATCCATAAAAGTCCAGAAGCTTACACTTCATCACACGAATCAGATGAACATATTTCACAATCCCCCATCTTTTTCTTTATAGTATTGATTCGTGTTTTCGTTTCCAATTGAGTACTGCAGATACCTGCATTCCTTGTATAACCGAGTAGATTAATCTAGTAACAATTCCCCACATATCCCCAATACAACTATCCCGATTTTAGTAAGCCAATCACCACCCATAAAATCTCCCCAAAATCCTCCTAGATTGATTCCATTCCAAGTTTATCTCTCAGGAGGCCATTCGTTATACACCTGGACTCCTAGTCGCTCTCCCTAATTTATGGGTAACAGGAAAAAACTAGGTTTTATTGTTGATTACACGTACGGGCTGTACAATTAGAAAAGGTCCTCAGTTTTCCCATTTTTCTGGGGTAAACCCCAGCTGGACTTGTTCCAATATTGACTACAGTTATTTGCCGTAGTCAGAGTCAAGGAACTCACCCCAAGTAGAACTAGAAGAGGTCCGGTCAGGGCCATAGTGGTCGGCGGTCACAGCCCAAAGGGGTTGCAGCCCTTGGCAGACCCTTTTTAAGCCGCAACACCAGTTCCCCTCCGGTCTTGCCCTCTTCCTTCCTTTAAGGGGGTGCTTTCTTAGTACCCAAATTAATTGAGCACTGCTTGTGAAGGCCAGAGCTTTGCTAGATCAGTGGTTTGTCCAGACCTGAGCACTTGCCCGAGCCTGGCGATCCTCTTTATTTGCAAGGCTTTATGGCTACAGAAAACTGCCAGTTAGCCTGCAGTTCTTACAAATAAACACCACCTTCTACACCAAGGACAAATTCTAGTTCCAGCTCCTTTTTCCTGTTCTTCTTTTGCCAACAACTCCTTCCGATGATACTCGTTTGGAGTACCCATTGTTGTTTCCTATTACCCTTTCCCATTGTTTTCCAAACTTGGGGATTACTTATATTGCTCTCCATAGCTTCCCATGGCCATCGTTCACCTCGATTTGTTCCACCACAAACGTAACAATTAGTTATATTCAATGACTTAGCAATGTTTTCAGCAAGATTTACAAGTAGATTTTTAGCAACTGTGGGAATTTCATGTTTCACTCCTGTTTCTATTACAGGAGTAGCCGCAATAAAATTCCCACAGCAATTTAGTCAGATGTGACCTTCCACTCCTTCCCTGGACCTTTCACTCGTGACACATGTGTCCATCCTTTTTCAGCAGTTCTCACAGCTGTTTCTGTAGTGAATAAAACAAGGAAAGGTCCTTCCCAGAGGGGAGATAGGTTTCCTTCTTTCCATGTTTTTATCAGAATTTTATCTCCTGGTTCTAACTGATGAATTGCAAATCCTAAAGGTGGTGTTTGGGCCACCATCCCAATCTCTCTTCATTCTTTTAATCTTTTTCCAATGGTAATTATATCTTGTTGGATACTATGATCCTCAATTACATTGTTCCCCAGAGGCATTCCTTGAAAATAAGGCATGCCATAGAACATTTCATATGGCGATATTCCAGTCTCACTGTATGTTTTTGTTAAGTGCCAATGGTAAACGTTTCGTCCAGGGCATTTGTGTCTCAATCATTAATTTAGCCAATTGTTGTTTTATTGTTTGATTCATTCTTTCTACCTTCCCTGAGCTTTGTGGGTGCCACAGAGTGTGGTATTCCCACTGAATACCTAATGATTGACATAATAGTTTTATTATTTTAGAAGTAATGTGTGTGCCCTGGTCAGAATCAATGTACTGGATTATCCCATATCTAGGTATCAAATGTTCTAATAAAATTTTTACCACCATCTGTGCCGTAGCTCGTGCTACAGGGTACGCTTCTACCCACTGTGTTAAATGATCTACTATTACCAATAAATATTTTATCCTCCCTACCTTAGGCAATTCAGTGAAATGGACTTGTACTTTCTCAAAAGGTCTGTAAGCTGTTTTTCTCCCTCCCGTGGCTGCTTGTCGAAACACTGTCTTATTTACCTTTTGACAAATTAAGCAACCTTGTGTAATTTGCTTTGCTATTTCAAAAATTCCAATACAACCAAATTGTTTAAGAAAATGATCACTTAACGCTTTTGTACCCCAATGTGTTTGTGCATGCAAACGTTCTAATAATCGCCTGGTGTAGGCTTTTGGCAGCATTTCTCGCCCATCGGGCAGTGCCCATTTTCCTTGTTCTAATTTAGCTCCTATTTTCTTCAATTTTGTTTGTCCTTCTGGGGTAAACTCCTTCTCTCTTTCCTCTCGTCCTTCTTTGCTGGTGTCCTCCTTTGTTTGTATGACATTAATTTTGGCAACTTTAGTCCTCAAGGCTGCTTCCTGGGCCTCTTTAGCTGCTAAGTTATTTCCTCTAGTTCGGTAATCACCAAAAGTCCCTTTTGGTGTCCCCTCACATGTACCACTGCTATCTCCTTTGGTTCTCTTAACGCCTTTAAAATTTTTACTATTAATTCTTGATGTATTAAATTCCTCCCGTGAGTATTAATCCAACCTCTTTCTTCCCAAATTTTTCCAAAAGTGTGGACCACCCCATATGCGTATTTAGAATCTGTAAATACAGTCCCGCTTCTTCCTTTTAATAATTCCAGGGCCCTACATAGGGCATACAGCTCACAAGCCTGAGCTGACCATGATGGACTCAGAGGTCCTGATTCCACAATTTCTAAGTCCTTATTAATTATTGCATATCCCGATTTTCTCTTCCCTTCTACCACTCGGGAGGAGCCATCTATAAACAGCGCTTCTCCATTTTACAACTCAGCATCTCTTAGATCTGGTCTCACCTTAGTCTGGGTCTCAATTACCTCTAAACAGTTATGTTGTAATTCCTCTGATGGTTCTCCAAACAAAAATTGTGCTGGACTCTGAGCAGAAGTCACCCTCAGTTCTAAGTCAGGGGAGTCTATTAGTATTGCTTCATACTTTAGGGTCCGGCTGTCCGTTAACCATTTTTCCGCTTCTTGTTGTAAAACATTTCTGACATTGTGTGGGGTATACACTTTTAAAGGAGCACTAAAGGTAATCTTCCTAACTTCCTCTATTAATAATGCTGTAGCAACCAAAGCTTGGAGACAAGCAGGCCATGCTCTGCTTACTGGATCAAGTAACTTAGAACAATGCCCCATGGGTTTTTTGGATTCCTGCCCAGTCTTGAGTAAGAACTCCATATGCTGTCTGGCTTGATGTATTCACAAAGAGATAGAAAGGTTTTTCTAGATCTGGGAGGCTCAATACAGGTGCTTGTATTAATGCCCTTTTTACTTCCTCAAATCTCTGATCAACTTCAATAAACCACTTAAGTTGGTTATTAGTTAATTTTTCATATAAGAATTTTACTTTATCACTATAATTTTCAAGCCATGGTCTACAATATCCTACTAATCCCAGTATTTGCCTAATTTCCATTTTAGTCTGTGGGGGTCTTAAGGATAGAATCCCAGATACCCTATCAGGATCTAACTTCTTCCTTCCCTTACTCAGCCAATGTCCTAAATATTTTACTTCTTGTTCTACAAACTGTAGCTTTGATCGGGACACCTTTAATCCCTTTTCCCCTCGAAAATTTAACAATTTAATGGTGGTTTTTCGGATCCCCTCTTCAGTTTCTCCTGCTACTAATGAATCGTCCACATATTGCAATAATTTTACCTCCTTAGGTATTGTGAAATCTTGTAGAATTGTTTCTAAAGTTTGTCCAAATAGATTTGGTGACTCCGTAAACCCTTGTGGTAACACAGTCCATCTTAATTGTTGTTTTTGTCCTGTTTCGGGGTCCTCCCACTCAAAGGCAAAATAATCTCTGGATGCCTCATCCAGAGGACAGGCCCAAAAAGCATCTTTCAAATCTATTACACTATACCAAGTATGTTTGGGAGATATATGACTCAATAAAGTATAAGGATTTGCCACCACAGGGAATTTAGTGATTTTTCGCTGATTTACAGCTCTTAAGTCCTGCACCATCCTGTATGACCCGTCCGGCTTTTTTACGGGAAGAATGGGCGTGTAACGAGGTGACATACATGGTTCTAGGGTTCCTTTTTCCAAAAGTCTGTCAACTACAGGTTTTAATCCTTTTCGACCCTCCATAGGTATAGGGTATAGCTTGATTCTAATTGGGCGGTGCGGATCTATTATTTGAACGCTTATGGGGTTCATTTTGTCTTTCCAGTTTCCCCTTCCTTATACCACACTGAGAGGTTAATAGCTTCTTCATCCTCTTGTGTTAAAGTGTATAATTTAATCTGCAATTTGTCCCCTTGACTCTGAATGCTCAAGTTTAACTTCAAAATCAAATCCCTTCCTAATAAATTGTATTCCGCTTCAGGGAGCAAAAGTAAATCATTAAGACAAATTTTCTTTTCTGTTTCTACTTCTACATCTTTCAATATATTTACTTTAAAAGGCTCTCCTTTTGCTCCTGCTACTGACACGTAACTCTTCCCTTTTTCTATTCCTTTTGGAAGTTTTTGAATGGTTGACTTTTCGGCCCCTGTATCCACTAAAAATAAAACTTCCTCTTTATGGGGACCAATTAATAATTTTATCAAGGGCTCTGTTGATGTTGAAGTCCCCAGAAGATAGAGCCCCCGACACCCCTAATCTTCTTTGAACATCTTCTCATCTTGTTCCCGCTGACGGCAGTTCTTCTGAACATGTCCCCTCTTGTTACAGTAGTAACAGACGGGAATTGTAAATCTTCCTCGATAAGGCTGTCCCCGGGGTGTCTGCTCTATTCTTTTTTCCCTTTTCTCTCCAGGAGTCGTCTTATTTTTCTGACTTTCCCTTACTGCTGCTACAAAAATTTTTGCTTTTGCTTTTTGTTTTTCTTCGTCCCTCCTAACATAGACTTTCTGGGCTTCTCTAAGTAACTCCTCTAATCCTCTTTCTTGCCAATCCTCCAATTTTTCTAATTTCCTTCTTATATCCCCCCAGGATTTAGCTACAAATTGTGTTCTAAGGAGTGCGGTCCCAGCCACTGTATTCGGATCAATTCCAGAATACATTGGTAGGTTTTTCCTCAACCTCTCCAACCATTCTGTTGGAGATTCGTCTTTCCCTTGTTGTTCATTAAATGCTTTAGTAATGTTTTGCCCTCGGGGAACCGCTGCCCTTATTCCCTGTATGATTAACGTTCTCAAATCCCTCATATTTTGTCTTCCTGGGGGTTGTTGATGATCCCAGTGGGGATCCACATTTGGCCATTTCTGATCTCCCGGGGGTCCTGCCTGACTCTGTCTTTCCCAAATTCTCATTCCAGCTTGTCTAATCATTCCCCTTTCCTCAACAGTGAATAGGATCCCTAAAATGGACTGTATTTCTTCCCAGGTATAAGTATTGGGGCCTAGGAATTGGTCCAATTTTTCAGCTACTCCGAGGGGATCATCTAATAGGGTCCCCATTTCTTTCTGGAAATTTCTCACGTCTGTGGTATTTAATGGGACTGCCACAAACCCCATGCCTCCCTGATTGCCTCCGAGGGGTACTTCTCGTAAGGGATATAGAGAAGCTCCCTCAGATACAGCAGTCCTACTTCTCGTACATGCAGCCGGAGGTCGATCTAATTCCGGTGCTGTTGGTGGTGGAGATAGGGGCAACGGTGGTACAGAGAGAGGTACTACGGCCACCGGAGGGGGAGCCGCCGCCGGAGATGGATTATTAGAACATGGAGGCGGTAGGTTATCCAGTGGCTCCCATTTATCATCTTTTTCCTTTTCACTTTTCCCCTCTTCTTCTTCCTCAAACTTTTCATCTGTTTTTAATGTAAGTATTGAGGCTGGAAAAGAATGTAAAGTTCTGTCCCATAATCCTGCATAATCACTTTCCTCCTGACTAAAAGGTTCCTTTGAATTAACATCTATATTTAAGGCCTGGCAGACCCAGTCTTCAAAAGATCCAAAAACGGGCCAAAAGACATGTGGTCTCAAACGTTCTTTTGGCCATTCTACCATACAATATTGAACTAATTTTTATTTACTTTTTCCTTTTCTGGGGCCCCTATCATTCCAATTTTCAATCATTATTCCTAATGGACTCTCCGGAGGTATTTCTAGTAATTCGCTCCCTTTCTTGTGGTCCTGGGGTCTCGATTTCGTCTGACCCATCTAGGAATTTTTACTGTGGCAATTCCTACAGCCCTTGGCTACCAGTAAGAGTGTCTTGCAGGGGGTTTAGGACCTATCACCCACCCACGAATCCTATAAGAATCACTTCGGTCCTTCACCGGCCAAGTCCCTCGCGGGAGATTGGAACCGCGGTTAGAAGACCTCCACAATCGCTTCGGAACGAGGTTCCGTCTCAGTCACACTCTTACACACACAGGCAACCGAATCCTACCCAACCGAACGGTATACACCTTAAATACTTACGACTCCGTCGTCTTCGTTCGGATCTTCGCGCGCAGAATTACGGGCAAAATAAACTGCTGCAGCCGGCAAGGGAGCTCATAAAAAATCAAATTCTTTGCTTGCCCCTATTCAGGTTCAGGATGGCGTTAGTCCCGACCCGACCCGATCAGGAGCCACCAAAAGGTGGGGCGCCCCTCCTAGATCAAGTCAGAATTCAGGAACCAAGACCATCCCGGACGAGCCCCCAATTGTTATAAATGATTTCGTCCCAAACACGATTCCAATTCAAATTTACAATTTATTAAGCGAATAGAGGCAAGCAAACAGCGCTGGGTGCGCCGGGAGTCTCTGCTCCACCAAGACGCACGCGGTTCAGCTCCTGTTCCTGGTTTATAACCTGTCCGTTAATACATATTCATGAACAGGCGTGTCTTCTTCGGCGCATGCCCTCTTTTCCTGCTAGAGTCTTCTCGAATCTTCCTCGGCGTGCCCCCAGGATGACCCCAAACCTTATGCATGCACTTTCTTTACACAATACTATGCGGTCAGTGGTCAAACTGGTTTGAGCTGATATACGAGCCAAGTAGTTTAACCTTCTCCTGTAAAATACCCCTTTTTATGGTGCAGGAGAAATCCATAAAAGTCCAGAAGATTACACTTCATCACACGAATCAGATGAACATATTTCACACCTCTAAGTATGGATCTGCATGTGGCCCACAATCTAGTAATGTTTCTTGCATATGGACCACCCCTGATCATAAAAGACGTTTTAAACAATGGGTGAAGAGACCCCATTATACCATGTCATTGGAACCAGACAGGCTATGGAATTGTATAAACAAGATAAATTGTTACAATATGGATGATTATCTATGGATACCGTTTGCCTCAGACCTCCATCACGCCTTAAGAAGTATATGCCTGTGCCACAATTACAGTGCTCCAATCCCTAGCTTACAGACAGCATGTCAGATAGAATCCTCTAAACACATGGCTAGTAAATGTAGGATTCCTTCCCAACATTATAAAAAACGGATGCAAGACTCATGAGCCAGTAGTAAAGAGCACAAGTACCACTCTAATGTATCCTGCACTGCTTGAGACCGTATGGGTATGTTCTAATGAAGAGATATCAGATTACAGTCAACCCTATTGGGATGGGTTAGAATGCACTTTAGGAATTCCACAAGTTTATCTCCCATAATAGCTTTTAATCATACTCAGGAGTCATTCACTGTAGTCATTAAGGAAACCAAGAGGGTACAGAACAAAGAGAAATGTATTGCCCTCCGTGTCACGGCCAAGCTATTATACAGCAGGGATGAGAGTAAGCTTAGCAATGGGATTGTTTTGGACTTCTTCGGCTGTGATAATTGAAAATTGATTATATCTAGAAAATCTACCATGGCAAGGAGAGACTCTAGCTAATTGTATGCAGCCAGCCAGCAAGGCTAAGCAACACCCAGCTTGTACCCACGAGCAGCCTCACAGATGACTTTAGAAAATCAATTAGCATTGAATATGGTACTACTAAAGGAGAACAGCGTTTGTGGATGGCTGAATAACACCTATCCTGGCAAAACCTGCTGTCAATTCCAAATGTGTCCGCTACTCTGCATCAAGCTAGAGATGAAATGCAAAAAACTGTGGACCAAACCCATGAGCTCAATGAGAAGATGAAACCAAGCAACTGGCAATGAACGAGGTGGATTTAAAATATTTTCAGTTGGCTCAGATTAAAAGTTAGTGGATGGGATCATAGTCTAACCCAGTATGTATTAATGTTTATCATAATTGTTATTGTTATTGTCCGTATTTGATTGTCACGTGTGAAATCTATGATAACTAGAGCTGTAACCATGCGTGTTAAGAGGATCCACATCTATGATCCTGAATACATCCCTTTAATACCATCCCCTATTATAAATTGCGACGAGCGAGGGAAGGCAAGCAGTCGACTCAATATGAGTGATAAGGCAAGCTTCAACTTTATTGCAAAACCTTACACATATTTATACACTAAGTTCTACCTTATGCATACTTGTCTTACAATCATTGGCTTAGCCCTAAAGATTGCATTATCATACTCCTCCTACTTGCGGTTACTGCTACGTGGTCCGGGTTCCATCCTGTTTTTCTTATACAGTGCTGCTTCTTAGCTGTTTACCACAGCTCCTTCTCCTCAAGGCCGAGCCCTGCAGATGTCCAGCTGTTTACCAGCTTCCCAATGCCACAGCTCCCTCTTCTCAAGGCCGAGCCGTGCAGATATCTAGCTGTTTACCAGCTTCTCAATGCTGCAGCTCCTTCTCCTTAAGGTCGAGCCGTGCAGAGTGATCAAAACATCTCCCCCTTTTTGTTTTTGTATAAACAAAACCTGATGGATCATTCGCAACCCGAGGACTGTGAGAAAGATGGACCCTCTGTACATTCTTGTATCGTCCTGTGCCATGAACTCAGCCCAGCAGTCGGTAGGTGCCAGCTTTACGTGGGCGTCCCCACGGAGGCAACGGTGGCCTTGCCGTACACTGGCCCACTGCCCTTTGGGAAATCCCGGTATTTATACATTTGCAGAGGAACGAGTTTCGACACACGTGGCCAGCGAGTGTCGGAACTCACCTCAGTTGTCACCTTTTAACACAGGGAGCCTATGGCGTATGCGCCCGCTGGCCAGACGTGCTGCACGCGCCACAGCCCTCCCGTCTATTGGTTCGTAGGCTTTGTTCACACGGCATTTTTTCATAAATCGGCAGTCACATATCAACTTATGCTTAAGTCAATAGCAGAATATTACAAAGCAAAACAAATCTAGCTGTACTACTTCTAGTGATATAAACTACTCCTAGTGATAGAAAAAAGGTACTTGTATAAGGGTATGAAGACCAATATTATATCTTACCAAAGCATTTGTAGTTAGAGGACACTTTGCCTCAAAAGCTTTCCACGTTCATCTCATGATACCGCAAATTTCAGTGTGATTTACCCCTACTTTTTCTTTTGACTGAGGTGGCATCCAGATTGCGATGACACCTGATAGTGTCATGATGTGTCCAACGATGACGATGGCGACTGCCGCACCCATGGCCTCACCCACTTCGAGGCACCTGCAAAGTGGGTAAAACCATGGGTAAAACCATGGGTAAAACAGCCACCACCGTCAACCTCGTCCCCTGGTTAGCAGTTGAAAAGGTCCTTTCTCCTTCCTCAAATAATTTAGCACATATAAGGCTTTATTCAAACGTTCTTAGGGTAATGTGGTAGCCTCTCCCCCTTTTTGTTTTGAGCGTGATTATCTAACAAAGCTCATTCATTGGGTGTGTAAGATACTTGTTGGAGTTATTCGCTAGCCAAGCATTCTTTACTACCTTTTGAACCATTCCTTGTAGACAATGCAATAAACATGGTACAATAAGCATTAGTATTAAGATAACAAGTACTATAACAACTGCCCCTTTTATTAAGTCTTGTAACCATCCACTTAGGCCCAAACTTGACAGCTATGATTCGAGGTTTAGTGAACTTGTCTGTAACCTGTCTGTTAAGTCCTTCAGTTTTTGTAATTGTTGAGTTACCGACTGTGATGTATCTGTTAAATTCATACAACACATGCCATCAAACTCCTCACACCCGTGCCCTTGGGCCAAAAGTAGGAAGTCGATAGCTGCCCTATTTTGCAATGTCGCATGCCTTATTGAGTCAGTTTCCATTAACAAAGCACTGAGTGTTGCAGAAGTAGCATTGGTTTGTTTCGCTAGCCAACATCCCAATTTATTTAAAGTGGTTAAGCCTTGGGCAGCAGCGACCCCAGGGGCAAGGAAAGAGGTTAGTATGGTTTTGTCCGCAGTCCAAAAATCCAGTTGGTCATTGCACTCTTCCTGATATTTTCAAATCTGTCATCTTATTCTATGCCGTGGGGTAAGGTTCAATATCATAGAAGTGTTGGGAGTTAACAATGTTAGGTGCCCCAATGTGTAAGGACCACCTCTCAAACGGGAGGGAACACCGTGCCATGCACGATCACCACAAATCAAGAATATTCCTTTAGGGAGTCTCATTGGGACAATAGTAGAGCGCGAGATGTTGCTCGTTGTATAATTACACCAGTTGGTAGCATTCTGAAAAATGGCTAACGTGGGGTTTACATCCTGTGACCTGGTATCGTCCTGTCCTGTATAATTAAAATATAAACAGGTAGGGGCTGTCATGCATCCTAAAATACCCAACTCCTGCGGTTCCAACAACTCCTGTGGTCCGTGTGTCATCCATCCGTCCCACTTATCCATAGCTGCAGAGGTGTTTGTTATTTTTTAAAAACAAGGTTAGGTCAGGGGTGGTCTTCTTTACCACCATTGTCGAATCATAGTCCCCTAAGGGCAGACCAACTAAGCATGTTGTAAACAGATTCTCAGCAGTGGATGTAGATAAGCAAAGGTGGCCTTGGCCCGTTTGATTAGCTAGTGTAACCCAGATATTTTTTCTTGGTTGAACGGAAAACCACGCCTGAACCTGGCATATCAAACACGTGACTATCAGACTCACGAACAACGGGGTTTGCGTCCTGCGTCGGTAAAGGCTGTCATCCCATTCACTGGGGTCTCCGATCACATAGGCATTTCTTCAAACTGCTGATTAGCCAACAGTGACAATAATCTATCGGACGGATAGCTATTTGTAACCTGTTCTAAAAAATCAGAGATTGCGATCTGAAACTCCAGAGAACTGGCTAACAACCAATCTAAGTACTTTTGAGATACAGGAACATAAATTATTACAGGTTCTAATCCAGATATTTCTACAATTCTTTGTCTTCCCTTAATAATGAGTTGTGCAAATAATTCATATCTGGTGACCACTATTTTTCTGGGTTGATAGGAGAGAAAAACCCATTCTAATACTTTCAAACTGTTTGCTGTATTTCCTAACTGTACGGTCAATCCTAGTGGATATTGCCGTTCCCCTCCTGAATTAACTATCATAAGCGAGATACTCTCAGTAGGTGAACATCTGTGAGCATAGGTTGTTGCTATCTTCTCAGTAATTTTCTGCAAAGCCTGGTGTTGATCCTCGTCCAGTTGACGTCGCTCTGGAGCCTCCACCGAAGACTCCAGGAGCGGCATCAATGGCCTCAGATCATCATTAGTAATTCCGCAAATATTGCGAACCCACTGTATATCCCCCATTAATTTTTGGACATCAGAAAGATTTTCTATTTTCGCCTTAATCTTTATTTTTTGTGGGTGGACCACTGCCCTGGTAATAATCCAGCTCAAATATTGCCATGGTTCCTTCTTTTGAATTTTTTTCGGTGCTATTTTTAAACCCCGTTTTCCTAAATAGTGCTCTAAGTGCTGTAAAATGTGGTCTGCATTCAATTGTGTCCCTGCTATTAATATATCAACTATATAATGATACGTTATTAAATCTGGATACTTTTTCCACACCGGTTCTAGAGCCCATGCCACAAATGTCTGACACATCGTAGGTGAATTTTGCATTCCTTGTGGTAACACTACCCAATGATACTTTTTGCTAGCTCTCCTTTATTTACCGATGGTACCATAAAGGCAAACTTCTCTGCATCCTCAGCTGCTAAGGGAATGGTAAAAAAGCAATTGAAATATACTCTTCGATTCCCTGCAAAAGAAATGATACATTTGTGACAATAATTACGACGACATAGAACAAACCCACAACACCGTTTTACAAATATGGCATATTGAAGTTCCTGCTCTTGAACGTCCGGGGAGAGCCGCTGAGACAGTCAACGAGCCGTCATTCCGCATACAAAAGAGTGAAAGCATCAGCTGGCGGTACGTCGGAGTTGACTGCGTCCGTGGGACGTGTGACAAGGTCTTCAGGTCTTACTGCCGGCCGTACCGACCTGGTCGGTACCCACTTCGCTCCGTCCCCTCCCTCTCTGCCAAAGTCTCTTGTCTCATGCCTCGCCAATGTTGGGCAGGGTCGGATCTTGACTTGGGGGAAGGATCATCCCAGGCAGCCCCCTCCTGTTGCGGCACGCACGGGTCAGGAGGCGGGGGCCAAGGAGGACTCGCCACCTCCGTTGGTTGCGTTAGCGGGGGCGGGGGGCGGGCGGGGTGGGGGGGGAGGCGGGCGGGGGTTGCTCGTTCTCACCATTCCCAGCTCGGCCTCCCTTCTCTCCCGGGGCTGTGGCAGCGGCAGCTGCTGCCGCCGTCCGCTCTGATTTTATCCCCTTTATAGAGTCTCTGACTAATCGCCAGGTTGTTAACACTTTCGCGGCCGTATGATCCTCTTTAGAGGCTGCCTCAAACACCAATTTCCCTGCTTTCTCCCAGGTAGGTAACTCAAAAGCTGTTGCAGAGTCTGCTGCTAGCCCCTGGCTCTTCAAAACAGTCTCCAATAGCAATCGCCACGTTGTTGCTAGCTCCGCTGCTTGCCCATCTCCTTTCGAGACTCACCCCATTGATCTTTCACATGGGCACACAGGGGAACACTGAGTACATTGTTCTGGGCAACGTTGTCCCGTCTTGCCCTCACATACATCATCGTAGATCTGTTTCTCTGACTTATTTATGCAGCCGGTTTACTCGGTGCATCTGGCACCTCAGGAGGTGCAGTCAGAGTCGCTGAAGGTCCTGGACCCTCTGACTCAGTTAAAAAGGGATTGGTTGAAGACGGTTTAACAGCCTCCTCCATATCAGCTGCAGCTTTTCTCTCTGCCTTTAAGGCTTTTAATGTGGTTAACATCAACTTCCATGCCGTCACTAACTCTGCGGTGGTTTTATCTCCATTCCCAATATGTTCCTATAACATTTTTCCTATCTCCTCCCACGTCTCTGCCTTAAACGCCACGGACGCATCGGGGGGGTACCCTTTTTGGCACCAAATTAGAAGCCTTCTAAGTGTATATTCATCATATTTCAGTCCTCTCTTAGAGAGCATATGTGGCAGGAGTCTGACCATCGCCCCTTCTTCATGTGATGCGTTCTGCCTTTAGTTCTTTTAATGTCTCTAGGATCAACCTCCAGAGCGTCGTAAATTTTATACTGTCTTTGTTGCCTGTGCTATTCACTTTTCAGTTTTATATCTTTTCATGCAATTAATAACATCTCTCCAAGATTTCATTAATTTTTTTTGCTGATTTATCATCATCGATTACTAGATCCCACAATCAATCTCCATAAGAACGCCACTCGTCTACTTCAAACATACTTTCAGGGTCTTTAAAAGACCCTTTCGCTTTCCCTAACGTAATTAACCCAGCCAGATCTTTTAATTGGCTTACTCCCCGCTTTTCTAAAAAGCATTTTAAGATTTCGAACGCTACCTCTATTTCCATTGCGCGCTATGTTGACCTTCTTAATTATCCGGTCAATTATTTTTGCAGCCTTTTCCCATGGGTAGCCTTCTTTCGGACGGCGAACCCCTTCTTAATTATCCTGGGTTCAAGCACGGATCAGGCGCGCCGCGGCAGCGTCCGCCGATCTTCTGCTCCCTGGTCGCTGCTACCAGTGCTTCTCCGATCTCGCTGTCCGGTGAAAAACAAGGATGGGGTCCCTGTTCGGGCGCCACTTGCGACGAGTGAGGGAAGGCAAGCAGTCGACTCAATATGAGTGATAAGGCAAGCTTCAACTTTATTGCAAAACCTTACACATATTTATACACTAAGTTCTACCTTATGCATACTTGTCTTACAATCATTGGCTTAGCCCTAAAGATTGCATTATCATACTCCTCCTACTTGCGGTTACTGCTACGTGGTCCGGGTTCCATCCTGTTTTTCTTATACAGTGCTGCTTCTTAGCTGTTTACCACAGCTCCTTCTCCTCAAGGCCGAGCCCTGCAGATGTCCAGCTGTTTACCAGCTTCCCAATGCCACAGCTCCCTCTTCTCAAGGCCGAGCCGTGCAGATATCTAGCTGTTTACCAGCTTCTCAATGCTGCAGCTCCTTCTCCTTAAGGTCGAGCCGTGCAGAGTGATCCCAACAATAAATTACCAACCAACAAGAGAGGATGAAAACACAGGAAGGAGAGATGAATGCCTCGACCCACCTAAATACAAATTACACAATGTTCCTCTTAGTGAGTTGTGACTAAGGTCACAGGGTGGATAATGTGGGAAACCACTGTGGGTCTGTAGGGAGTAGCAGGGTTTGACTGGAGCAACACGCTCCTCTTCAAAAGCAACCCTGATGGGTTGCAGTCAGACAGTCTCATAACTGACTATTGTTGAGTGATGTCTGAGATGAGGCGAAAGCCTTGCAGCCTGATGTTCTACGGCAAGGCCACAAAGACCTCCATCAAACGTGAGTAAGCTGACCATTATTAATAACTGAAATTCTTATTAACTATTCATTCCTATTGATCGATGCTATTTGAGTTATATAGTATCTATCGGTCTACAACAAATAAATGAATAAAAAATTAATGAACTGATTAAGTTTTTATTAATCAAATTAGTCTAAATCAATCATTAATAATTACTTATTAATAACAGTCGTTACCTATTAAGATCGATTATTTTATTTATTAGTATTTTGTGGTACTGCATTAACACTACTGTCCTCCAGTTACTTATCATGTATTTTTTTTTCTTTATCATCACTCTGATTTACTGTTGTAATTATCTACTATCAATTCATCATTATTAATTATCATTAATTACACGTGCTACACGACGGCTCTGTTCCTCACCTAGAACTTGTTATCAGTAAAGTAGTTCCTTATTAACGTGATCTTAATCCACTGGATGTTAATTCCAGTAAATATTAATCTGTATTGCTCTATCGCTAATCATTACTTCGTATATTAATTACCGGTTAATGAATTATTTATTACATTCATTAACCATAGGTCGGTGTATGTTAATCCATCAAGAATTAGCAGAGAGTGCCAGATCAGCATTTGTCCTAAACCTGCTCTCCCCACTCCCTCCTCCCAAACCGCCCGCCTGCCCTCACCCCGGAGAGTTCTGTGTCAAGACACCCACACGCACCCTGCACACACCCCGTTTCTTTTTGATTGTCATTTTTTTAGCTATTTATTTATCTAGCCTCCCTCCCCCTAACCTTTTCTTACTCTTCTCTCTCACCACCGGGGACCGGGGACCGGGGACCAGGCAGAGGCGGCGGTGCCCAGCCCCAGCCGCCCGCCCTCCCCACCCCACCGCAGCGAGCCCCATTGCTACAAGGCCGCCAGAAGTTAATCTGCTTATGTGTAAACGTGGTGGCAGCTGAGGTATGTTTAAGAATACTGGTAAGTGTTGCTAGAAACCTACAAATATTTTCCGGGTGTTAACCGCGGGGTGCCAGCTTTGTGGGCCTACCACCCAGCACCCAGCTCTGCGCAGGTCTGGAATAAACCGGTATCTCGTCTCGGTGTGTGAGACTGGCCTATCGCACGCCGGGAAACGAAACCGCCTTTTCGGACACCACCATCAGCAAAGCAGCGACCCCGCTTTGCCTGAGGCTGCTGGGCCTGTCCTCTGGGCGCTGCTCACCACTGGAACGCATCCCGCTGGCGACGGACACGCCGACGGCCGCTAGCGAGAGGCGCGGCCCACCTCTCCGGCAGCCGGAGCCCGGCCTCGGGGACGCAGGTCTCTGCCCAGGCCGAGGCACGGGGCTGCTGCTTTCCCAGGGACGGCTTCAACCGGGAGCCGAGCCGAGCACATCGCCCGCAGGCGGACACCGAGGCGGGCCACAGCGCAGGCTGTAGCAGAGAAGGCGGCGTTGTCCACAGCGTTACCAGACTTTTTCGTTTCTTACTGCGTGCACACCCGCCACACACGCTCCCAAAAACCGGCCCCGGCACGAACCCCTCGCCCGCGGCCACACGCACACACGGAGACACCCCCCCTCCCCCTTCCGCCAGCAGTTTTGCCGGCCCGGGGAAGGAAGGAAGGCGGGAGACTTTAGGACCCCGCGGCGTCCCTGCCGCACCCGTGCCCCCCTCCCGCCTTTCGTCCTCAGTCCGTCGGTCGGCCAGTCCGTCGGTCAGTCACCCTGCTGAAGGTATGCGAGGCACAAAGCGGGGGTATTGTTTAGGCTCTGTCAGGAGTCAACGAGGCGCAAGCCTGAGGGAAGGAACAAGGCAACCGCAAAGGGAACGCAACTGCCGACCTTTGAGTGAACTATCCTAAGTAACATCTAATTAACATCGACTCGGCATAGCACAAGCCTGCCCTCCGGTAGGGGAAGACCCCTACCCACAGAAGCCCCTTCCTCACGGGGCACGCGCAGTAAAAAAGGAGGACGCTGTCGCCGTGGAGACGAGGCTTGCGGGAACCAACAGGCGCAAGGGCGCCTGCGCCAGCTCTCAAGAAAATAACGGTGACTTGTTGCTCGGAGCGTAGAAATATTTTCCCTGCGTTAACCGAGGCGCGCCAGCTTTGTGGGCCTACCACCGGCACCCAGCTCGGCGCAGGGGCGGAAGAAAAGCCGCCGTCTCGACTCCGTGTGTTTCCCGGCGCTCTGCGCACCGGGTGACGGAACCCGCGTTTGGCACAACAGCCCCGCTGCGCGCGGGCCGCCGCCGCCGCGCGGTGAAAACCAACGAACGCGAACGGCGGGGGAGGTGAAAAACGAAAAGAGAAAAAAACCCCGAACCCAACCGACCCAAACAGAAACCTCCGAAAAGCGCCGCCATCCCCCCTCCCCCAGCCAGCCTCTGCGCCAGGCTCCCTCCCCCGCCGCCGGGGGGGCCGGTTGCCGGGCAGCGGGGCACGCGCGGCTGCAGCCCCGCTTGCCCCCCGCTGCTCCGGGGCGCCGGAGAGTCTCCGGCCGGGGGGGGCCGCACCCACCGGCCTGCGGGTCCGGAGCTGCAGCGCAGGGAGGGGGAGCGCACGCGCGCGGAGGGGGGTGGCTGAATGAGTCTGAGCGCGCGTGTGTCGCGGGGGGGGGCGGTGTCTGCAGGATCGCGGGCGCAGACCTTAATATATTTATTTTTAACAACGGCTTGTTTAGCCTGGGGAAGTGGAGGGTCAGGGCACTGCAGTAGCTGCAGCCTGCAGCTGCTTGAAGAATGGTTTTGTGATAAATGATTTAGTCCCAAACAGGATTCCAATTTAAGTTTGCAATTTATTAAACAAATAGAGGCAAGCAAACAGCGCTGGGTGCGCCGGGAGTCTCCGCTCCACCAAGATGCACACCTTCACTTCTTACAGTTCCTTCCTTTATACTTCTCTAGGCTTCGTTTCTTGCCTTTCTCCGCCTTTTTCTTGGAAGATGACTCTTTCTTTAAGTACGTCACCACTTCCCCGGTCTGCGCATGCTTCATCTTTTTCTAGGTGGTCGTCCGGTGGTCGTTTGGAGGAAGATGCTCCTCTTCGTCAGTGCACTCTACATGACCTCTCTGTTTGTGCAGGCGCTCCGTTATTCTACTTATATTATGCTACCTTATTTGGCTATACATTTTCTTGACATTTCTGCGGTTATTTACAACACTGGTTTGCACTAGTATATCAGGAACTAACTTACATATCAGGAGGCTACATAAGCTACACATATCAAGGGAGTTACCCAAACTATACTTATCAGGAAGTTACATAAAGACTACCACTCCCCTGTTTATGGTCATGCCCTACATATATTCCTTTATTTCAATATAAATGACATTTGCTTCAAGCTTATATTCACTAGATTTTCTTTACACGAATCGCTCATTCCTCACAATCCCCCGTTTTCTTTTTCACCACTGTGATTTGTGTAAAATTTATTTAAAGTTTGTTTGATGGGTATTAACTCGGGTTCCTCTATATGTTTTACCAACATTAAAACATGTTTTCTCTCACTCTGTGTTGGTTCTATTGGAGTGGCTGTAAATTTCATTCCATTAATCGCAGAAGCTACAGCTTGTGAAAGACAAGGAATTAGACATGGTATTATTAACATACCTCCAAACAATCCTAACAAAACGATAATGATTTTTGTTACCCAGTTTCCTGAGAATAAATTTTCCCACGTTGTCCATAGTCCTTGGACATTTATTCCATTCCACGTTTGGACTGGCACATGGGCTACTTTTTTCATTTCTCTTACTAATTCATTGATGGCTTTTCCTTCATCATTTATCTCTAAACAACAATTTGTGAGATTAAATTTTCCACAGACTCCTCCTTCCTGTGCTAGTAAATAGTCTAGTGCGAGTCTATTTTGATATAGGGCTGTACGCATTTTAGTATTTTGTTTAGCCACCAATCCTAGAGCATTACCCGTTTTATTTACAATTATTTCTACTACAGCTTGCAACCTGATTATTCTATTCAACATATAAATGGGGGTCCTATATCCCCAGGACCCATCTTCTGCCCATGTCGCTGGGTCATAATATGCTATTATTCTTTCAGGTGGCCACTCATTATCTTTCCATTTTCCTATTTGTAGCTCTCTTTTTTCCCTTCGGTTGTGAGTTTCTAATGCGTCTGTATATACCAGTACCCCTAGGCGTTCTCCTCGGTTTATAGGTAATAAGAGAAAGCTTGGCCGTATAGTTCCTAACACGCACGCTCCGGTCCAATTTTTTGGTAATCGGGTATATGCAAATTTTCCACAGATCCAATATTGCCCTTCTGGACTTGACCACCCTTTATCAATAGTGGTTCCGTTGGTCCAATTCGCATGATTTTTACTTATTTCTTGGGCAGTGCCCCATTTATCCTACTTTTGGTAAGTACTATTCCAGTTATATCCCCCTTCACATACTAAATATCCGACTGGTTTACTCCCAGCGTCATTTTGCCAACAGCTTCTTCTTATTATGCTGGTTTGTAATATCCATTGTTGTTTCCTGACCTGAGTTGATATGTTCTAAACATTAGGGTCTGGTATGTTGCTCTCTTGGGCCTCCCAGGGCCAATTCTCTCCTGATTAGTTCCACCACATACATAACAATTAGTTACATTTAGTGACTTAGCAATGTTCTCAGCAAGATTTACAAATAGATTTTTAGCCACTGTGGGAATTTCATATTTCGTTCCTGTTTCCATTTCATGACAAAATGACTTAAATAACAGTCTATGCTGCACCGATTCTCTTTTCTTTCATTTCAATATTAATAACTACACCTGGGTCTTCTCCAGGTCCATATATCTTAAGTCCAATTTTGGTTATTTTTTTCTGTTTCCAAATTTCTAAATTTATAAGGGTTAAATTTACTAAATTACAGGTACAGGTTGTACAATTATTGTCTGTTTGTACCCTTGTGATTGAAGCTTGTAAATCCCCACATTGGCTGTCATATCCCCAGCTTGCAGTATCCTAACATACACAAGACCATCCCCTTCTTCCACATAGGTGTGCTGACTGATATCTCACCGTTTGACTAGGTACATAATCAGGATTTATCTGACATTGACGTCCACCTCCACCTGGGCAAATATATTTTGGTTGATTACTATAGCATCATCTCCACTCTACACTCCCACAATTAATATCCAGATCATCATCTATAATATCGCATGCATCAAAAATTACCGATACTGATGTGCTCAAATTGGCCATATCCTTACTTATTCCAATTAATCTTCCTACTTCCGAATTTGTTTTCATTTCTACCCACTATTGATAAAGAAGTTCCTTTGGATCGTAACAAACAGTATCATTTTCCACCGAGCATTTCTTATATTGTGTTCCATTGTATATACAACTCCCGTTCTGTTTCCCTTTGCACTCGTAATAGGTGTGGTACATTAATGTTTTATTACTTACTCGTCCGTGCTGGGCGGTTCTTATGCACTCGGTGCAATTTTGATTACCTGTCACCAGGTTGGTGAGTCCGAGTAAAATCAGGAGAGGTCCGGTAAGGGATCTCATGGTCGGAGGCATCAGCTACAAGGGGTGCTCGTCCTTGACTGGCCTTACTTGGTCGCGACTGAGAATCCCCACCCGGTCTTGCCCTCTCCCCCTTCTCAAGCGGACTTCTTTATTTCGATGACAGTAATAAATCTTACCCACCAGAAATCTCCTATAGGAGTAGTCTGTCCACACTGAATGCAGAGGAAACTTCAGCTTTGAATTTGAAAACGTCCCTGTTAGCCTCTGTGGGAAATGATATATTTGTTACACAGGTTACACCTAACCCTCAATAATCATACAACATGGTTTACAGAGTGGACATAAACTTAGTCCTGCCCGATAATTGCTTAATGCTATAGTCTTTAATTCGTGATCATTTCTCATACGTTCATTCCCTTTTTAATGTTATTTTTGTGGTTCCAGGTTGTAAAATAACTTTCCAGTCTTTCATGGGTCCTTTTACTCGAGTCGCGTGTGTCCACCCCTTTTCCGCAGTCCGGATGGCAGTATCTGTAGTTAACAATACAACAAAGGGTCCTTCCCATGAAGGAACTAAAGTTTCTTTCTTCCAAGTTTTGATCAGTACCTTATCCCCTGGTTTGAATTGATGGATTGCAAACCCCAAAGGTAGGGTTTGTGCCATTATTCCTATATCTCTTAGTTCTTTCAACCTTTCTCCTAAAATGATAACATATTTCCGAATATTATAATCTTCCACTACATTGTTTCCCTCGGAGATAGGGCATGCCGTATAAAACCTAATATGGCGATAATCCAGTCTCACTGTGCGGTTTGATCCTTATGTTAAGAAGGGCTAGCGGTAAACATTTAGTCCATGGCATCTGTGTTTCAACCATTAGCTTCGCTAGCTCTTGCTTTATTGTTTGGTTTATTCTTTCTATTACTCCCAAACTTTGAGGATGCCATGGGGTATGATATTCCCATTTAATACCTAATGATTGGCACAAGGATTTTATAATTTTAGAAGTAAAGCGAGTGCCTTGATCAGAATCAATATATTGTATTATCCCATACCTGGGGATTAGGTGTTCTAGTAAAATTTTATCACCGTCTGAGCTGTCGCTCTTGCTACAGGATAGGCTTCGACCCATCGTGTTAAATGGTCTACTATAACTAACAAATATTTCAATCTTCCTATTCTTGGTAATTTGGTAAAGTCGACTTGAATCCTTTCAAACGGTCTATAAGCTAGTTTTCTTCCTCCCATGGCCACTTGTTGAAACACGGCCTTATTTGCCCTTTGACAAGTTAAACACCCTTGTGTAATTTGCCTTGCTATTTCAAAAAATTCCAATACAGCCAAACTGTTTAAGGAAATGATCACTTAACACTTTTGTACCCCAATGTGTTTGCGCGTGTAAGCGTTCTAATACCTGCCTAGCGTAAGCTTTTGGCAACATCTCTCGCTCATCAGGTAATGTCCATTTCCCTTGTTCCACTCTAGCTCCTATTTTCTCTAATTTTGCTTGTTCCTCCAGCGTAAACTTTTTCTCCTTTTCCTCTTATCCTCTTCCACTAGTGTCCTCCCTTGTTTGTGTATGATTAATTTTAACAGTTTCAATCCTCAAGGCTGCTTCCTGAGCCTCCTTATCTGCTAAATTATTTCCTCTAATTCGATAATCTAATCCCTTTTGGTGTCCCCTCACATGCACCACGGCTATTTCCTTTGGTTCTCTTAACACTTTTAAAATTTTACTATCAACTCCTGATGTATTAAGTTCTTTCCTTGAGTGTTAATCAAGCCTCTTTCCTCCCAAATTTTTCCAAAAGTATGGACTACTCCATATGCATATTTGGAATCTGTGAATATGGTCCCTCTTCTTTCTTTTAATAATTCCAGGGCCCTACATAAGGCATAAAGCTCACAAGCCTGAGCTGACCATGATGGACTCAGAGGTCCTGATTCCACAAGTTCTAAGTCCTTGTCAATTTTTGCATATCCTGATTTTCTCTTCCCTTCTATTACTTGGGAGGATCCATCTACAAACAATTTTTCTCCTCCCTCTAATTCAATATCTCTAAGATTGAGCCTTACTTTTGTCTGGGATTCTATAACTTCTAAACAATTGTGTTATAGCACTACTGCTTCTGAGGGTTCCCCAAACCGGAACTGAGCGGGGCTCTGGGCAGAGGTGACTCCTAATTCCAAATTAGGTGAATCTATCAAGATGGTTTCATATTTCAAAAGTCTACTATCTGTCAACCATTTCTCTGTCCTCTGTTGGAGGACATTCCTAACATTATGTGGCGTATATACCTTTAGAGGTACACTAAAGGTAATTTTCCTAGCTTCCTCTATCAATAATGCCATAGCAACTAGGGCTTGGAGACATGCTGGCCACCCCCTGCTCACCGAATCTAACAATTTGGATAAATATCCCACCAGTGTGTGTGGGTTTTTTGTGGGTTTTTTTTGTTTGTTTTTGTTTTGTTTTGTTTGTTTTTTTGTTTTTTTTGTTTTTTTTTTTCCATTCCCTTTTTAGTCTGTGGAGGTCTTAGGATTAAAATACCAGAAACCCGGTCAGGATCTGATTTCTTTTTTTTTCCTTTGCTTAACCAATGTCCCAAATATTTTACTTCTTGCTCTATAAATTGTAATTTCGAGCAGGACACTTTTAATCCCTTTTTCTCTAAAAAATTTAACAATCTAATGGTGGCTTTTCGGGTCTCCTCTTCAGTTTCTCCTGCTACCAGTAAATCATTCACATATTGTAATAATTTTTCCCTCCTCGTGTACTGTAAAACCTTGTAAGATTTTCTTTAAGGTCTGTCCAAACAAATTTGGTGACTCCGTAAACCCTTGTGGTAGCACAGTCCACCTTAATTGTTGTTTTTCGTCCTGTTTTGGGGTCTTCCCATTCAAAGGTAAAATAATCTCTGAACCCCTTATCCAAAAGACAGGCCCAAAAGGCATCTTTCAAATCTATTACACTATACCAAATATGTTTAGGAGACAGGTGACTCAATAAAGTATAAGGATTTGCCACGACAGGGAATTTGGTGATTGTTCGCCGATTCACGGCTCTCAAATCCTGTACCATCCTATATGTACCATCTGATTTCTTTACAGGGAGTATCGGGGTATTGTGGGGTGACATACATGGTTCCAAAGTCCCATTTTTTAGTAATTTATCCACAATAGGTTTTAGACCTCTCCGGCCTTCTATAGATATAGGATATTGTTTAATTCTAATTGGCTTATGAGGGTCTGTTATTTGTACCTTGATGGGTTCCATATCTAATCTCCCAACATCTCCTTCCTTATACCATACTTGGGGGTCAATTTTTTCCTCATCAAGTTGGGTTAAGGTACATAAGTTAATATATAACCGATCTCCTTGGTTCTGAATAGTTAGGTTTAGTTTTAAAATCAAGTCCCTCCCTAATAGGTTATATTCTGCTTCTGGTAATAAAAGTAAATCATTTAAACAAATTTTTGTCTCTGTCTCAATCTCTACTTCTTCTAAGATGGGGACTTTGAAGGGTTCTCCTTTTGCACCTGTTACTGACATCTGGGCTTTTCCTTTTCCTACCCCTTTTGGGAGTTTCTGAATCGTTGACCTTTCAGCTCCAGTATCTACTAAAAATAAAAATTCTTCTTTTTGGGGACCTACTAATAGTTTTATCAAGGGCTCTGTTGATGTTGAGGTCCCCAGAAGATACAGCCCCTAACACCCCTAATCCTCTTTGAACATTTTCTCATCCCATTCCCGTTTACAGCAGTTTTTCTGAACACGTCCCTTTTTGTTACAATAGTAACAGATGGGAGTTGTGGGTCTGTCTTGATGAGATTGTCCCTGGGGTGGCTGTTCTGGTCTCTTATCTTTTTTTCTCTCCCAGCTGAGTCTTACTCCTCTGACTTTCCCTCACTGCTGCTACAAAAATTCTTGCCTCTGCTTCTTGTTTTTCTTCGTCCCTCCTGACATAAACCTTTTGAGCTTCTCTTAGTAATTCTTCCAACCCTCTCTCTTGCCAATCCTCTATCTCCACCCAGAGGTACTTCCCGTAAAGGATACAAAGACGCTCTGGGTGCTCAGTTTGGGATCCTCCCCTTAGAGTTGAATTCGACCCCGGGGCCGTAGGGGAAGTCGTCAGATTTGGTGACGGTATTTGACGGGTAGCTGGATTATACGGGGGAGGTAAGTGATCTAGGGGGTCCCAATCCTTCTTTTCCTTTTCCATGTGTTGCTCCCCTACGGTCTTATTTTTCCCTACTCCTGTTTTAAGATGAAAAATGCCCACACAGGCCTTTATCCATAAACTAGCATACTCGCTCTCCTCTTGGCAAAACGGTTCCTTAGAATTTACATACAGGTTTAGCGCCTGACAAACCCAATCCTCAAATGACCCAAATAAAGGCCAAAAAAAACGTGGGGTCTCAAGGGGTTCTTTGGCCATTTTACCATACAATATTTAACTAATTTCTCTTTTGTCTTCCCTTTTCCAGGGCCCTTATTATTCCAATGTTTTAACATTATTCCTAATGGAATCTCCGGAGGTATTTTTAGTAATTCGCTCCCTTTCTTCTGGTCCTGGATTCTCGATTTCGTCTGACCCATCTAGGAATTTTTACTGTGGCAATTCCTACAGCCCTTGGTTACCAAGCAGAGTGTCTTGCAGGGGGTTTCAAACTTCTCACTCACCTATGGATCCTATAAAAATCGCTTCGGTCCTTCACCGGCCAAGTCCCTCGCGGGAGATTGGAACCGCGGTTAGAAGACCTCCACAATCGCTTCGGAACGAGGTTCCGTCTCAGTCACACTCTTACACACACAGGCAACCGAATCCCACCCAACCGAACGGTATACACCTTAAATACTTACAACCCCGTCGTCTTCGTTCGGATCTTCGCGCGCAGAATTACGGGCAAAATAAACTGCTGCAGCCGGCAAGGGAGCTCATAAAAAATCAAATTCTTTGCTTGCCCCTATTTGGGTTCAGGATGGTGTTAGTCCCGACCCGACCCGATCAGGAGCCACCAAATGGTGGGGCGCCGCTCCTAGATCAAGTCAGTATTCAGGAACCAAGACCATCCCGGACGAGTCCCCAGTTGTGATAAATGATTTAGTCCCAAACAGGATTCCAATTTAAGTTTGCAATTTATTAAACAAATAGAGGCAAGCAAACAGCGCTGGGTGCGTCGGGAGTCTCCGCTCCACCAAGACGCACACCTTCACTTCTTACAATTCCTTCCTTTATACTTCTCTAGGCTTCGTTTCTTGCCTTTCTCCGCCTTTTTCTTGGAAGATGACTCTTTCTTTAAGTACGTCACCACTTCCCCGGTCTGCGCATGCTTCATCTTTTTCTAGGTGGTCGTCCGGTGGTCGTTGGGAGGAAGATGCTCCTCTTCGTCAGTGCACTCTACATGACCTCTCTGTTTGTGCAGGCGCTCCGTTATTCTACTTATATTATGCTACTTGATTTGGCTATACATTTTCTTGACATTTCTGCGGTTATTTACAACACTGGTTTGCACTAGTATATCAGGAACTAACTTACATATCAGGAGGCTACATAAGCTACACATATCAAGGGAGTTACCCAAACTATACTTATCAGGAAGTTACATAAAGACTACCACTCCCCTGTTTATGGTCATGCCCTACATATATTCCTTTATTTCAATATAAATGACATTTGCTTCAAGCTTATATTCACTAGATTTTCTTTACACGAATCGCTCATTCCTCACAGTTTCAGGGACAATGGAGCTTTTCTTAGTAGCGGGAAGAGCAAGAAACCTCCACAAATTACAGCTGGGAAGGTTCTGTCTGGATGTGAGAAAAAATAATCCTCACTGAGAGGGTAGTCTTATGCTGCAAGAGATCACCCAGAGGGAGTCTGGATTATCCCATGGCTTTGTGTTTCAAGGAGCAGCTGGTGAGGGTGGAGAGCCATCAGTGAAGGCATAGAAATGCCAGGGTGAGAGCTAGGTGGGAAAGCAAGATGGCTGTCAGCAAGCTGAAGGGAAAGAGGTGAGGCATGGGACAGTGTAGGGCAGCCTGCATAGAGATGGCCAAGGGTTCTAGCAAGACCGAGAGGTCCAAAAGGACTGAGGTCTTTGTCGTCTTGACTATAGCAGCTGTCTCTACCACCAGGGCCAGTGAGACAAAACTTTATTCTTCTCTTCTCAGAAACTGCCTTCCCAGGACCTGGGCTCAGGGTTTGGCCTTGCCTGCTTCATAAAACGAACCAAGGGTTTTCTCAGCATTACAGCCACCTGTGCAGTGCCCTTGCCTACCTGCAGTCACCGTCTCCAAGTATCTGCTCTAATGAGTCAATGAGGAGCCTTTGGCAGTAATGGGTCTCATTAAGTCCCATTAATGCTTCAAGGTATTTTGGGGTTTGCTTCTGGCTTTGACTTCTTGAGAGGTTTGTTCAGTCTTCTCCCAGTATCTGAGGTTCACGGACTGAGCCCCAAATACACCATGGGGCTCCTTAAAACACAGAAAGCCCTAACAAGTCATGCCTCTTCCTGTAACGTTCTCCACGTCTGCAAGACTCGTATAGCTAATCTGAGTTGTTTCATAGCGTGGTTAAGAAGGAAGATTTCAAAGTGCACCTAATAAAGTTATTTTTAATTTTAAAGGCGGTATTTTGTTAATTTCAGTTTAAAGAAGTGATAGAAGCATTATCCAACTGATATGGATCCTGAGTGTCAGGAGCGTCTCCTGAGGAGGTCTGGACAGGTAGGAAAAGCAGTCCCTTGAGATCTGACACTGGGTGGACAACCTTGCTCCTCACCTCCCCAGACTCCCCACCTGTCGTTGGCCACCTGGGATTTACATCACTTTCCCTTCATCAGACTTCTCTGAACTCTGGGAGCTGAATGTTAGAGCTCCATTGCACCATCTCCCACCCACTTTCCTTAGAGGACTGGCTGCACACAGGCACAGAAGGATGTTTCCCATTTGCAAGCAAAGCAAAGTAAAGCACGATCAAGTGTCTTAAGCAATAAAACACTCCTCAACCATATACTAAGTACAAGCTGCCTCTAATGAGGTCGCCTTTCTACAAGGGATGATCTTACGAGAAATGTTTTAGATAGATAGATAGATAAAGGTAGATACAATTAAAAGAGTTGGCTAAAGATACCGTTATACTACTGAAAGACAGGCAGGCTTTTAGTCCCTGAAGCTCAAAGCAGCAGTGTGGGTGGGAAGTATCTGAATGAACAAAGAGTAAGGGAAGGAGAACAATGGAAAGGGCCTTTGTCTAGACAGTCTGCTGAAAACATTACTTCAGAAATGGTCATTGTATCAGCACAGGTGAAAATATATGAAAGATTAGAATTATTAACTACAAAAGACATTAACCACTTGATCCAGTGTGGCCTGGCAGCAAAGGCAGCCAGCAGTGTCCTGAAGTGTATAAAGAGGAGCCTCGCCAAAAGAGTGAGGGAAGTGGTTGTCTCCCCATGCTCATTGCTTGTTAGACCACCTGTAACCAATTATATCCAGTTTTAGGGCCCCAGTTCAGGTGTACTGATCTGGCTGGGATGGGGTTACCTTCCTTCATAGCAGCCTGTGTGGTGCTATGTTTTGCATTTGTGCCTTAAACAGTGTTGATAACACACCAGTGTTCTGGCTATTGCTGAGCAGTGTTTGCACAGTGTCAAGGCCGCCTCTGCTCCCTCCCAGTGAGTGGGCTGCAGATGGGCAAGAACAGCTGACCCCAACTGACCAAAGGGATACTCTCTAACGTACGACGTTGTGCTGAGCAATAAAAGCTGGGACAGAGGAAGAAGGAACTAGAATATTTTTGTTACAGGAATCACTTCCTAGTTCACATGCAATCCATTGCATAGCATTAGTAAAAGGCCTTAGACCTTCATGAGCGGTGAACTTTCACCTAGCTACTGATGAAGTTCTACTGAACTCTTACTTAGTCGCGTGAGGGAAGGCCCTGAAACTGGTGTAAATTAGAAAGATAAGATAGCCACATCCATCAGCAGAGGTTGCCTCATCGAGAAACGAAAAAGAACGGCCTGCTTGGAGACAGTGAAAGGATCCAATGAGGAAAAAGGAGACCCCAGACCCAAATACTCCAACTGGACTAAACCGTCTCACAAGGGGAGGGGAGCTTAGACTGTAAGGGTATAATTGTCCAGAGAGTCTCTGGTTCGGGGTCCGTCTCCAGAGGCACTCAGCTCAAGCTGTTCTTCACCACTGTACCGCTTAATAAATTCAACTGGTATACGTCATGTCAGAGATTCTGCTTCAGGAAACCTAGGGTTGAGCCTGAGGGAAGAGAAAGCACCCAAGAGAGACTCTGTGTGTGTGTGTGTGTGTGTGTGTGTGTGTGTAGAGTCGAAAGGCGCACACGTCGGCTCACTGGAGTCTCCTGCTGCAAAGGGACTCCAGACCCAGCAGTTAAAGTCTCGGGTGGTGTGTGTGCAACTCCTTGATTGGTGTGTGAATGCTCAGGCAGCGGCTTCTCCATTAATGTTTTTTCATTCAAAAGTCTTCTGTGTGGAGACTGGCTGGGCATCATTTTTGCTTATGGGAAGTGGTGAGTGGTTGCCTTTGCGTTGCTTGTTATTATTATTGCTTGTTGATTTTTAAAAAATCTCTTTCTTTCACCTGCTAAGCTGTCTTTATCTTGACCCACAACTTTCCGTGCTTTATTTCTTCCTGTTCTCTCTCCTGTCCCAGTGGGGAAGGGGGGGAAAGAGTGAGCGGCTGCGTGGCTGCCGGGCTATTGGCCAGAGTCAATCCACCACATCAAGGAAGACGTTGACAACTGGGAGTGACTTCAGTGGGAGGCTGCCAAGATGCGCAGGGGCTGCAGCACTTGCCTGGGGAGCAGAAACTGAGGGAAAGGGCTGCCTTCGGCCTGGGAAAGGGAAGGTCTGGGGAACCTCATAGCAGCCAGCCAGTCCCTGCAGGGAGGTTTTCAGGAAGATGGAGCCAGTCTTGTCACCGTGGTGCTTGGCAGGACGATAATAGACGATAGTCAAATGTTGAAATAAGGAATGTTGAGGCTGGAGATAGGGACAATCTTTTTCTCCATAAGGGCATCCAAACATTGAAGCAGGTTTCCCAGAGATGTTTTCCTGTCTTTGTCCTTGGACATTTTCCAGCCCCCATGTGGCAAAGCCTTGAGCAAAGTGGTCTGACTCCGTAGCCGATTCTGCTGTGAGCATGAGGTTGGACTGGAGACCTACTGAGGTCCCATTCAGGAGAGTGGAAAACTAAATGATGCTGTGGTTCCTTCCTCTCTAGGTGTGCCCTTGATGACAGTAGGGAAAGCTGTCAGGTTCCCCGTGACCATGGAAGTAAGTCAGATGCTGGCATAGTCAGATCAGCTGAAGTTGTCTTCTCCTCCTCCAGGCAGTGTTGCTCAGATGCAGGACTGCTTCACAGGTATCCCCAAACAGCCCTGGTTATTTCCTTTGCTTCACCATTCATTCCCTTTTCATTCTTTTCCCACCTCTCAAGTCCTGCTCTTTAACCATCCTTATCCCCACCCATGCAAAAAGCCAAGGACTTTTCACTGTTTATCCAGTGGCCCTGCATTTGCTCACTTTGAACCTTCCTTTGGTGTCTCTGAGGTGGTTACTGTGGTGCTTTCTACCTCGCATTGCAACTCAACTTAACGCCAGTACTCTTTTCTTCTCTGTAGTGTCCTGCAGCTACTTAAGTTCTGATCTTGTTAGAGGCACCACGACTCAGGATGGCCGTTGGCACGCATACTTTAAAAGCTGGACTGTTGGAGGTTCAGTCCAGAGGGACCTTGGCACACCTGGGATTTGGCCAGCAGAAACCTCAAGGTTTTGAAGGAAAAGCTCAGAAACAACTCCATGCAGCAGCATGGACAGGGACCTGACTGACTAAGGGAACTGTGACAATGCCATATGAGTCAGTGGTTCTCACATTTCGAAAGGAGAGTGGAGTGTCTGGAGGAGGTCTGCCAACTTGAAGTGAAGGGCCTAAAGGATGAGCTGTGGGGAGAGTCTGAGGGAGCTGGGTGTCTGTAGCCTGCTGAAGTGGAGGCACGGGTTTACCTAGCAAGAGCCTGCACCTGCCTGGAGGGATAACGGAGCCAACCTGTTTTCTGCAGTCACCATTGATACGACAGAAGGAACAGCCACAAGCTGCCTCTTGGGAGCTTTAGGCTGAACCTCAGGAAAAATAAAATGGACTAGGAGGAGCGTTGCCATGATCTCCACCTTTGGAGCTCTTCAAGTTTCAGCGCCGCAAAGTCACGGCCAGCCTGGAGGCTGGACTAGAGACCCCCTCGCAGCAGTCTCTTTCCCAACAGGCCTGTGCCTTGCCACATGTCATATGAGAAGAGACTAAGCTGGAGGAGAGGGTCTCTACATCACAGGACAATTCAGGGTGGAAGGAGGGTCAGGAGGTCTCTAGAGTTGCACTGGCTCCAAGCAGGGCCAGCTCTGAGGTCAGACCAGCTTGCTCGCTAAATGCCAGAATCCGGAGAAAGAGTTTACACATGAACCAGGCATCTGTGCCGCCGTTACAGAAATGGAGACAAGGCCTTTGACCAGCTCCCTGAACACAGCTATTGGTACGTCATGCCCCCTGAGAACATCCATCCTCCCGGGAACATCCATCTTCTTGTCCAAAGGAGTGGGATCCTTATGCAACTATCCTGCCATATCTCCAGACCATGGGGTGCTTTACACTGTAAACAGAACTGAAGGAAAGCCTCTGACTTGGGTACGGTCAACTGAATTGCTAAAAGAGGGCAAGATGGAGGGATCTCGGAGCTTCCAGGTTCTTCCTGAAGATAGAAGGCCTCAGATATAGGAACAGAAGATAACAGTTTTGAACTAGCCTAGGCTTTAGATCATTTCACATGTGATGGCTCTGCTCCATCCTTTCAGTCATTGGCACCCAGAAACCTCATCTGCTTTTCCTTCCTCTCCTCCCAAAAGCTGATCAAGTGATGGGAAGAAAGGAAGGAGAAAGGCCCTAGGCCTCTGTGACTCACCTGGGCTCTGGCACTTGGAGGGCCACAGTGTCATCCATTGTACACCCCATAAAGAATCAAGCTGGGAAGTGACTCTTCACGTACAAGTGAACAAGGTCGATGGACAGGCAAGGCTATGTCTGGAGACCAGTACACCTAGAGCATCGATCAAGCTGGGGCTGAAACTCAGGCCTGGTCTTCAATGGTCACCTGGGCCCATGGACAGAGGTGTGGATGGAGGCCCCAGGTGAGGCTGATTAGGGTCCTGAAGGCCTGTGGATGCTCTCAGGGCCCTGACACTGCCCCCATGGGATCCCACCTGCCAGTGCCCTCAGTAGGCCAAGTTCTCATTCCCGCATGTGCAGGGTCTGTGCTCGGCTACTCTCCTTCCCCGCTTCTGTGCAGATCTGGGAGACCACAGTTTCATGCTGACTACAACCAAGGCTGAAACTGGTCTTCCCATCCCTGACCAACTTTTCCTCTTTTGGGAGTACAAGGTCCAGGTGAGCCTCAGACTGGGTGGCACAGTTAGAAGCTGACCCACACGCAACATCCTGTTGCATGTCCCATAGAGAACATCCACACATCTGACCTGCTCTGGTAGCAAGCAGGGCATCCTCCACTTCTCGCCTTCCCTGTTAGTCTCGCCTAAAGATGTTGTATCTCCGTCAGTCACAAAAGCTGTGGGAGCTGTCCTTTTCCATCTTGACTCTTGCTCCCCTAACGTCACAGCTTTGCGATGGCATGTTGTCCTCCTGCTGTCTGTGCTCCAGGCTGTGGGCTTTGGTGCACATTAGGCCTGTAGCACCTCAGATGTGGCACCAGGGCCAAGGGCAGATTTGTCACATGGACACCTGATACCAAAAGATTGGCCCTCTTTGTGTGGAAAGGCTTCACAGCCGATGTGTGCTGGAGTGGATGGCAGGAGGCAACATAATGATGAAGGAGGTTCTCACAACGAGAGCAAAAGCTGCAGTCCCCAAGACCAGACAGAAAACGGCCTTGGGCTGTGCAGCCCTGGCAGGAGAGGGGTTTGTTGTCCCAGGTGACACTTGCAGCAATGAGTGGGGCCTGTGACAGAGGTGAAGCCGATCTCCAAGAAGGACAAGCTGCTGCTGAGAAAGTCCCCGGGGGAGGACAGCCTGTCATCCAGCCACACTGTGGACATCATGCTGGGGGCTGACTGGCTAGATAGCAGCTCTGCAGAGAAGTACCTTAGGGTCCTGGAGGGCAAGCAGCTGAGCATGAGCCAGCCAGGCAGCCTCGCAGCAAAGGCCAGCAGCCTCCTGGGCTGCATTAGGAAAAGCATTGCCGGCAGATGGAGGGAAGTTAACCTTCTCCTCCACTGAGCACCGGTGGGCCACATCTGGAGTGCTGTGTCCAGTGCTGGGCTCCCCAGTGCAAGAAAGTTGTTGACCTGCTAAAGCAAGGCTATCAAAGGGCCACAAAGCTGATTTAAGGGACCGCAGCATCTTCCATAGGACGGAAGGCTGAGAGGTCTGGGACCGTTAAGCCTGGAGAAAAAATTGCTCAGGAGTGTGGAGTAATAGGGCACGGACTGTGGCAGGGCTTCAGGCCAAAGACCTTTATTGTTAGCGTAGCGTGCTTTTTATACAAATACAGCGCGTTCACGCACCTAAAAGTGCTACCCGGTTGGCTATTGCTTTAAGTCCACGCGACTCTCACAGAGGCAGGATTGGTCGCCTCTGTATGTCCACGCGCTCCTTTGCTTCTTCTTAGTTGTTTACCACAGCTCCTTCTCTTCAAGGTTGAGCCCTGCAGGTGTCCGGCTGTTTACCAGCTTCTCAATGCCACAGCTCCTTCTCCTTAAGGTCGAGCCATGCAGGGTGATCCCAATATCACCCCCTTTTTGTTTATCTATAAACAAAACCTGATGGTTCATTCGCAACCCGAGGACTGTGAGGAAGATGGACCATCTGTACATTCTTCTATCGTCCTGCACCACGAACTCAGCCCAGCAGTCGGTAGGTGCCAGCTTTACATGGGCGTCCCCACGGAGGCAACGGTGGCCTTGCCGTACACCGGCCCACTGCCCTTTGGGAAATCCCGGTATTTATACATTTGCAGAGGAACGAGTTTCGACACACGTGGCCAGCGAGTGTCAGAACACGCCTTGGTTGCCACCTTTCAACACAGAGAGCCTATGGCATACGCGCCCGCTGGCCAGACGTGCTGCACGTGCCCCAGCCACCCTGTCTGTTGGTTCGTAGGCTTTGTTCACGCGGCATATTACCGTAATCCAGCAGTCACATATCAACCATGCTCAAGCCAATAGCAGAATGTTACAAGGCAAACAAAATTGTGAATTGTGCTTTATATTCCTCCGTTACTGCATGCCTTCCCCATCCTCCCCTAACCTTGATCAACTTTCTTATCTCTTGGGCTGTTTTCTCTCACCCAGCATAGTATCTGTTTCTTACCCAGCCATCCATTTTCTGATATTCTAACTGCAGTTTTCTCACAGGCCAAAATTCCATCTGTTAACCCCTCCGTATGTATACGATAATTGGCGATAATTTTCATTTCTGCCGACAAGCTAACTATTGCTTTTTCTAGCTGAGATAAACGTCTGAGTCCCAAACAGGATTCCAATTGAAGTTTACAATGTATTACATTATATACATTAACCACTCTGCTAGACTTAGGCTTGCGGTCATACAAGGATACGTAGGACAGAAGGTTACACTTCATCACACGAATCAGATGAACATATTTCACATAGCTGTACTACTCCTCGTGATGGGAAAAGCGCCCGTACAAAGCTATGATAACCTTTATTATATCTCACCAAGGGATTTGTAGTTATAGAGTGCTTTGCCCTAAAAGCTTTCCATGTTCCTCTAATGATACCGCTAATTTCAGTCTGATTAATTATCTGTGTTATAAATGATTTAGTCCCAAACAGGATTCCAATTCAAATGTACAATTTATTAAGCGAATAGAGGCAAGCAAACAGCGCTGGGTGCGCCGGGAGTCTCCGCTCCACCAAGACGCACGCGGTACAGCTCCTGTTCCTGGTTTATATCCTGTCCGTTAATACATATTCATGAACAGGCGTGTCTTCTTTGGCGCATGCCCTCTTCTCCTTCTAGGATCTTCTCGAATCTTCCTCAGCGTGATCCTGTTCGCTAATACATATTCATGAATAGGCGTGTCTGCTAATACATGTTAATGAACAGGCGTGTCTTCTTCAGCGCATGCCCTCTTCTTCTGCTAGAGTCTTCTCGAATCTCCCTCGGCGTGCCCCCAGGATGACCCCAAACCGTATGCATGCACTTTCTTTACACAATACTATGCGGTCAGTGGTCAAACTGGTTTGAGCTGATATACCAGCCAAGTAGTTTAACTTTCTCCTGTAAAATACCCCTTTTTATGGTGCAGGAGAAATCCATAAAAGTCCAGAAGGTTACACTTCATCACACGAATCAGATGAACATATTTCACAATCCCCCATCTTTTTCTTTATAGTATTGATTCGTGTTTTCGTTTCCAATTGAGTACTGCAGATACCTGCATTCCTTGTATAACCGAGTAGATTAATCTAGTAACAATTCCCCACATATCCCCAATACAACTATCCCGATTTTAGTAAGCCAATCACCACCCATAAAATCTCCCCAAAATCCTCCTAGATTGATTCCATTCCAAGTTTATCTCTCAGGAGGCCATTCGTTATACACCTGGACTCCTAGTCGCTCTCCCTAATTTATGGGTAACAGGAAAAAACTAGGTTTTATTGTTGATTACACGTACGGGCTGTACAATTAGAAAAGGTCCTCAGTTTTCCCATTTTTCTGGGGTAAACCCCAGCTGGACTTGTTCCAATATTGACTACAGTTATTTGCCGTAGTCAGAGTCAAGGAACTCACCCCAAGTAGAACTAGAAGAGGTCCGGTCAGGGCCATAGTGGTCGGCGGTCACAGCCCAAAGGGGTTGCAGCCCTTGGCAGACCCTTTTTAAGCCGCAACACCAGTTCCCCTCCGGTCTTGCCCTCTTCCTTCCTTTAAGGGGGTGCTTTCTTAGTACCCAAATTAATTGAGCACTGCTTGTGAAGGCCAGAGCTTTGCTAGATCAGTGGTTTGTCCAGACCTGAGCACTTGCCCGAGCCTGGCGATCCTCTTTATTTGCAAGGCTTTATGGCTACAGAAAACTGCCAGTTAGCCTGCAGTTCTTACAAATAAATACCACCTTCTACACCAAGGACAAATTCTAGTTCCAGCTCCTTTTTCCTGTTCTTCTTTTGCCAACAACTCCTTCCGATGATACTCGTTTGGAGTACCCATTGTTGTTTCCTATTACCCTTTCCCATTGTTTTCCAAACTTGGGGATTACTTATATTGCTCTCCATAGCTTCCCATGGCCATCGTTCACCTCGATTTGTTCCACCACAAACGTAACAATTAGTTATATTCAATGACTTAGCAATGTTTTCAGCAAGATTTACAAGTAGATTGTTAGCAACTGTGGGAATTTCATGTTTCACTCCTGTTTCTATTACAGGAGTAGCCGCAATAAAATTCCCACAGCAATTTAGTCAGATGTGACCTTCCACTCCTTCCCTGGACCTTTCACTCGTGACACATGTGTCCATCCTTTTTCAGCAGTTCTCACAGCTGTTTCTGTAGTGAATAAAACAAGGAAAGGTCCTTCCCAGAGGGGAGATAGGTTTCCTTCTTTCCATGTTTTTATCAGAATTTTATCTCCTGGTTCTAACTGATGAATTGCAAATCCTAAAGGTGGTGTTTGGGCCACCATCCCAATCTCTCTTCATTCTTTTAATCTTTTTCCAATGGTAATTATATCTTGTTGGATACTATGATCCTCAATTACATTGTTCCCCAGAGGCATTCCTTGAAAATAAGGCATGCCATAGAACATTTCATATGGCGATATTCCAGTCTCACTGTATGTTTTTGTTAAGTGCCAATGGTAAACGTTTCGTCCAGGGCATTTGTGTCTCAATCATTAATTTAGCCAATTGTTGTTTTATTGTTTGATTCATTCTTTCTACCTTCCCTGAGCTTTGTGGGTGCCACAGAGTGTGGTATTCCCACTGAATACCTAATGATTGACATAATAGTTTTATTATTTTAGAAGTAATGTGTGTGCCCTGGTCAGAATCAATGTACTGGATTATCCCATATCTAGGTATCAAATGTTCTAATAAAATTTTTACCACCATCTGTGCCGTAGCTCGTGCTACAGGGTACGCTTCTACCCACTGTGTTAAATGATCTACTATTACCAATAAATATTTTATCCTCCCTACCTTAGGCAATTCAGTGAAATCGACTTGTACTTTCTCAAAAGGTCTGTAAGCTGTTTTTCTCCCTCCCGTGGCTGCTTGTCGAAACACTGTCTTATTTACCTTTTGACAAATTAAGCAACCTTGTGTAATTTGCTTTGCTATTTCAAAAATTCCAATACAACCAAATTGTTTAAGAAAATGATCACTTAACGCTTTTGTACCCCAATGTGTTTGTGCATGCAAACGTTCTAATAATCGCCTGGTGTAGGCTTTTGGCAGCATTTCTCGCCCATCGGGCAGTGCCCATTTTCCTTGTTCTAATTTAGCTCCTATTTTCTTCAATTTTGTTTGTCCTTCTGGGGTAAACTCCTTCTCTCTTTCCTCTCGTCCTTCTTTGCTGGTGTCCTCCTTTGTTTGTATGACATTAATTTTGGCAACTTTAGTCCTCAAGGCTGCTTCCTGGGCCTCTTTAGCTGCTAAGTTATTTCCTCTAGTTCGGTAATCACCAAAAGTCCCTTTTGGTGTCCCCTCACATGTACCACTGCTATCTCCTTTGGTTCTCTTAACGCCTTTAAAATTTTTACTATTAATTCTTGATGTATTAAATTCCTCCCGTGAGTATTAATCCAACCTCTTTCTTCCCAAATTTTTCCAAAAGTGTGGACCACCCCATATGCGTATTTAGAATCTGTAAATACAGTCCCGCTTCTTCCTTTTAATAATTCCAGGGCCCTACATAGGGCATACAGCTCACAAGCCTGAGCTGACCATGATGGACTCAGAGGTCCTGATTCCACAATTTCTAAGTCCTTATTAATTATTGCATATCCCGATTTTCTCTTCCCTTCTACCACTCGGGAGGAGCCATCTATAAACAGCGCTTCTCCATTTTACAACTCAGCATCTCTTAGATCTGGTCTCACCTTAGTCTGGGTCTCAATTACCTCTAAACAGTTATGTTGTAATTCCTCTGATGGTTCTCCAAACAAAAATTGTGCTGGACTCTGAGCAGAAGTCACCCTCAGTTCTAAGTCAGGGGAGTCTATTAGTATTGCTTCATACTTTAGGGTCCGGCTGTCCGTTAACCATTTTTCCGCTTCTTGTTGTAAAACATTTCTGACATTGTGTGGGGTATACACTTTTAAAGGAGCACTAAAGGTAATCTTCCTAACTTCCTCTATTAATAATGCTGTAGCAACCAAAGCTTGGAGACAAGCAGGCCATGCTCTGCTTACTGGATCAAGTAACTTAGAACAATGCCCCATGGGTTTTTTGGATTCCTGCCCAGTCTTGAGTAAGAACTCCATATGCTGTCTGGCTTGATGTATTCACAAAGAGATAGAAAGGTTTTTCTAGATCTGGGAGGCTCAATACAGGTGCTTGTATTAATGCCCTTTTTACTTCCTCAAATCTCTGATCAACTTCAATAAACCACTTAAGTTGGTTATTAGTTAATTTTTCATATAAGAATTTTACTTTATCACTATAATTTTCAAGCCATGGTCTACAATATCCTACTAATCCCAGTATTTGCCTAATTTCCGTTTTAGTCTGTGGGGGTCTTAAGGATAGAATCCCAGATACCCTATCAGGATCTAACTTCTTCCTTCCCTTACTCAGCCAATGTCCTAAATATTTTACTTCTTGTTCTACAAACTGTAGCTTTGATCGGGACACCTTTAATCCCTTTTCCCCTCGAAAATTTAACAATTTAATGGTGGTTTTTCGGATCCCCTCTTCAGTTTCTCCTGCTACTAATGAATCGTCCACATATTGCAATAATTTTACCTCCTTAGGTATTGTGAAATCTTGTAGAATTGTTTCTAAAGTTTGTCCAAATAGATTTGGTGACTCCGTAAACCCTTGTGGTAACACAGTCCATCTTAATTGTTGTTTTTGTCCTGTTTCGGGGTCCTCCCACTCAAAGGCAAAATAATCTCTGGATGCCTCATCCAGAGGACAGGCCCAAAAAGCATCTTTCAAATCTATTACACTATACCAAGTATGTTTGGGAGATATATGACTCAATAAAGTATAAGGATTTGCCACCACAGGGAATTTAGTGATTTTTCGCTGATTTACAGCTCTTAAGTCCTGCACCATCCTGTATGACCCGTCCGGCTTTTTTACGGGAAGAATGGGCGTGTAACGAGGTGACATACATGGTTCTAGGGTTCCTTTTTCCAAAAGTCTGTCAACTACAGGTTTTAATCCTTTTCGACCCTCCATAGGTATAGGGTATAGCTTGATTCTAATTGGGCGGTGCGGATCTATTATTTGAACGCTTATGGGGTTCATTTTGTCTTTCCAGTTTCCCCTTCCTTATACCACACTGAGAGGTTAATAGCTTCTTCATCCTCTTGTGTTAAAGTGTATAATTTAATCTGCAATTTGTCCCCTTGACTCTGAATGCTCAAGTTTAACTTCAAAATCAAATCCCTTCCTAATAAATTGTATTCCGCTTCAGGGAGCAAAAGTAAATCATTAAGACAAATTTTCTTTTCTGTTTCTACTTCTACATCTTTCAATATATTTACTTTAAAAGGCTCTCCTTTTGCTCCTGCTACTGACACGTAACTCTTCCCTTTTTCTATTCCTTTTGGAAGTTTTTGAATGGTTGACTTTTCGGCCCCTGTATCCACTAAAAATAAAACTTCCTCTTTATGGGGACCAATCAATAATTTTATCAAGGGCTCTGTTGATGTTGAAGTCCCCAGAAGATAGAGCCCCCGACACCCCTAATCTTCTTTGAACATCTTCTCATCTTGTTCCCGCTGACGGCAGTTCTTCTGAACATGTCCCCTCTTGTTACAGTAGTAACAGACGGGAATTGTAAATCTTCCTCGATAAGGCTGTCCCCGGGGTGTCTGCTCTATTCTTTTTTCCCTTTTCTCTCCAGGAGTCGTCTTATTTTTCTGACTTTCCCTTACTGCTGCTACAAAAATTTTTGCTTTTGCTTTTTGTTTTTCTTCGTCCCTCCTAACATAGACTTTCTGGGCTTCTCTAAGTAACTCCTCTAATCCTCTTTCTTGCCAATCCTCCAATTTTTCTAATTTCCTTCTTATATCCCCCCAGGATTTAGCTACAAATTGTGTTCTAAGGAGTGCGGTCCCAGCCACTGTATTCGGATCAATTCCAGAATACATTGGTAGGTTTTTCCTCAACCTCTCCAACCATTCTGTTGGAGATTCGTCTTTCCCTTGTTGTTCATTAAATGCTTTAGTAATGTTTTGCCCTCGGGGAACCGCTGCCCTTATTCCCTGTATGATTAACGTTCTCAAATCCCTCATATTTTGTCTTCCTGGGGGTTGTTGATGATCCCAGTGGGGATCCACATTTGGCCATTTCTGATCTCCCGGGGGTCCTGCCTGACTCTGTCTTTCCCAAATTCTCATTCCAGCTTGTCTAATCATTCCCCTTTCCTCAACAGTGAATAGGATCCCTAAAATGGACTGTATTTCTTCCCAGGTATAAGTATTGGGGCCTAGGAATTGGTCCAATTTTTCAGCTACTCCGAGGGGATCATCTAATAGGGTCCCCATTTCTTTCTGGAAATTTCTCACGTCTGTGGTATTTAACGGGACTGCCACAAACCCCATGCCTCCCTGATTGCCTCCGAGGGGTACTTCTCGTAAGGGATATAGAGAAGCTCCCTCAGATACAGCAGTCCTACTTCTCGTACATGCAGCCGGAGGTCGATCTAATTCCGGTGCTGTTGGTGGTGGAGATAGGGGCAACGGTGGTACAGAGAGAGGTACTACGGCCACCGGAGGGGGAGCCGCCGCCGGAGATGGATTATTAGAACATGGAGGCGGTAGGTTATCCAGTGGCTCCCATTTATCATCTTTTTCCTTTTCACTTTTCCCCTCTTCTTCTTCCTCAAACTTTTCATCTGTTTTTAATGTAAGTATTGAGGCTGGAAAAGAATGTAAAGTTCTGTCCCATAATCCTGCATAATCACTTTCCTCCTGACTAAAAGGTTCCTTTGAATTAACATCTATATTTAAGGCCTGGCAGACCCAGTCTTCAAAAGATCCAAAAACGGGCCAAAAGACATGTGGTCTCAAACGTTCTTTTGGCCATTCTACCATACAATATTGAACTAATTTTCATTTACTTTTTCCTTTTCTGGGGCCCCTATCATTCCAATTTTCAATCATTATTCCTAATGGACTCTCCGGAGGTATTTCTAGTAATTCGCTCCCTTTCTTGTGGTCCTGGGGTCTCGATTTCGTCTGACCCATCTAGGAATTTTTACTGTGGCAATTCCTACAGCCCTTGGCTACCAGTAAGAGTGTCTTGCAGGGGGTTTAGGACCTATCACCCACCCACGAATCCTATAAGAATCACTTCGGTCCTTCACCGGCCAAGTCCCTCGCGGGAGATTGGAACCGCGGTTAGAAGACCTCCACAATCGCTTCGGAACGAGGTTCCGTCTCAGTCACACTCTTACACACACAGGCAACTGAATCCCACCCAACCGAACGGTATACACCTTAAATACTTACGACTCCGTCGTCTTCGTTCGGATCTTCGCGCGCAGAATTACGGGCAAAATAAACTGCTGCAGCCGGCAAGGGAGCTCATAAAAAATCAAATTCTTTGCTTGCCCCTATTCAGGTTCAGGATGGCGTTAGTCCCGACCCGACCCGATCAGGAGCCACCAAAAGGTGGGGCGCCCCTCCTAGATCAAGTCAGAATTCAGGAACCAAGACCATCCCGGACGAGCCCCCAATTGTTATAAATGATTTCGTCCCAAACACGATTCCAATTCAAATTTACAATTTATTAAGCGAATAGAGGCAAGCAAACAGCGCTGGGTGCGCCGGGAGTCTCTGCTCCACCAAGACGCACGCGGTTCAGCTCCTGTTCCTGGTTTATAACCTGTCCGTTAATACATATTCATGAACAGGCGTGTCTTCTTCGGCGCATGCCCTCTTTTCCTGCTAGAGTCTTCTCGAATCTTCCTCGGCGTGCCCCCAGGATGACCCCAAACCTTATGCATGCACTTTCTTTACACAATACTATGCGGTCAGTGGTCAAACTGGTTTGAGCTGATATACGAGCCAAGTAGTTTAACCTTCTCCTGTAAAATACCCCTTTTTATGGTGCAGGAGAAATCCATAAAAGTCCAGAAGATTACACTTCATCACACGAATCAGATGAACATATTTCACACCTCTAAGTATGGATCTGCATGTGGCCCACAATCTAGTAATGTTTCTTGCATATGGACCACCCCTGATCATAAAAGACGTTTTAAACAATGGGTGAAGAGACCCCATTATACCATGTCATTGGAACCAGACAGGCTATGGAATTGTATAAACAAGATAAATTGTTACAATATGGATGATTATCTATGGATACCGTTTGCCTCAGACCTCCATCACGCCTTAAGAAGTATATGCCTGTGCCACAATTACAGTGCTCCAATCCCTAGCTTACAGACAGCATGTCAGATAGAATCCTCTAAACACATGGCTAGTAAATGTAGGATTCCTTCCCAACATTATAAAAAACGGATGCAAGACTCATGAGCCAGTAGTAAAGAGCACAAGTACCACTCTAATGTATCCTGCACTGCTTGAGACCGTATGGGTATGTTCTAATGAAGAGATATCAGATTACAGTCAACCCTATTGGGATGGGTTAGAATGCACTTTAGGAATTCCACAAGTTTATCTCCCATAATAGCTTTTAATCATACTCAGGAGTCATTCACTGTAGTCATTAATGAAACCAAGAGGGTACAGAACAAAGAGAAATGTATTGCCCTCCGTGTCACGGCCAAGCTATTATACAGCAGGGATGAGAGTAAGCTTAGCAATGGGATTGTTTTGGACTTCTTCGGCTGTGATAATTGAAAATTGATTATATCTAGAAAATCTACCATGGCAAGGAGAGACTCTAGCTAATTGTATGCAGCCAGCCAGCAAGGCTAAGCAACACCCAGCTTGTACCCACGAGCAGCCTCACAGATGACTTTAGAAAATCAATTAGCATTGAATATGGTACTACTAAAGGAGAACAGCGTTTGTGGATGGCTGAATAACACCTATCCTGGCAAAACCTGCTGTCAATTCCAAATGTGTCCGCTACTCTGCATCAAGCTAGAGATGAAATGCAAAAAACTGTGGACCAAACCCATGAGCTCAATGAGAAGATGAAACCAAGCAACTGGCAATGAACGAGGTGGATTTAAAATATTTTCAGTTGGCTCAGATTAAAAGTTAGTGGATGGGATCATAGTCTAACCCAGTATGTATTAATGTTTATCATAATTGTTATTGTTATTGTCCGTATTTGATTGTCACGTGTGAAATCTATGATAACTAGAGCTGTAACCATGCGTGTTAAGAGGATCCACATCTATGATCCTGAATACATCCCTTTAATACCATCCCCTATTATAAATTGCGACGAGCGAGGGAAGGCAAGCAGTCGACTCAATATGAGTGATAAGGCAAGCTTCAACTTTATTGCAAAACCTTACACATATTTATACACTAAGTTCTACCTTATGCATACTTGTCTTACAATCATTGGCTTAGCCCTAAAGATTGCATTATCATACTCCTCCTACTTGCGGTTACTGCTACGTGGTCCGGGTTCCATCCTGTTTTTCTTATACAGTGCTGCTTCTTAGCTGTTTACCACAGCTCCTTCTCCTCAAGGCCGAGCCCTGCAGATGTCCAGCTGTTTACCAGCTTCCCAATGCCACAGCTCCCTCTTCTCAAGGCCGAGCCGTGCAGATATCTAGCTGTTTACCAGCTTCTCAATGCTGCAGCTCCTTCTCCTTAAGGTCGAGCCGTGCAGAGTGATCAAAACATCTCCCCCTTTTTGTTTTTGTATAAACAAAACCTGATGGATCATTCGCAACCCGAGGACTGTGAGAAAGATGGACCCTCTGTACATTCTTGTATCGTCCTGTGCCACGAACTCAGCCCAGCAGTCGGTAGGTGCCAGCTTTACGTGGGCGTCCCCACGGAGGCAACGGTGGCCTTGCCGTACACCGGCCCACTGCCCTTCAGGAAATCCCGGTATTACACATTTGTAGAGGAACGAGTTTCGACACACGTGGCCAGCGAGTGTCGGAACTCACCTCAGTTGTCACCTTTTAACACAGGGAGCCTATGGCGTATGCGCCCGCTGGCCAGACGTGCTGCACGCACCACAGCCCTCCCGTCTATTGGTTCGTAGGCTTTGTTCACACGGCATTTTTTCATAAATCGGCAGTCACATATCAACTTATGCTTAAGTCAATAGCAGAATATTACAAAGCAAAACAGATCTAGCTGTACTACTTCTAGTGATATAAACTACTCCTAGTGATAGAAAAAAGGTACTTGTATAAGGGTATGAAGACCAATATTATATCTTACCAAAGCATTTGTAGTTAGAGAACACTTTGCCTCAAAAGCTTTCCACGTTCATCTCATGATACCGCAAATTTCAGTGTGATTTACCCCTACTTTTTCTTTTGACTGAGGTGGCATCCAGATTGCGATGACACCTGATAGTGTCATGATGTGTCCAACGATGACGATGGCGACTGCCGCACCCATGGCCTCACCCACTTCGAGGCACCTGCAAAGTGGGTAAAACCATGGGTAAAACCATGGGTAAAACAGCCACCACCGTCAACCTCGTCCCCTGGTTAGCAGTTGAAAAGGTCCTTTCTCCTTCCTCAAATAATTTAGCACATATAAGGCTTTATTCAAACGTTCTTAGGGTAATGTGGTAGCCTCTCCCCCTTTTTGTTTTGAGCGTGATTATCTAACAAAGCTCATTCATTGGGTGTGTAAGATACTTGTTGGAGTTATTCGCTAGCCAAGCATTCTTTACTACCTTTTGAACCATTCCTTGTAGACAATGCAATAAACATGGTACAATAAGCATTAGTATTAAGATAACAAGTACTATAACAACTGCCCCTTTTATTAAGTCTTGTAACCATCCACTTAGGCCCAAACTTGACAGCTATGATTCGAGGTTTAGTGAACTTGTCTGTAACCTGTCTGTTAAGTCCTTCAGTTTTTGTAATTGTTGAGTTACCGACTGTGATGTATCTGTTAAATTCATACAACACATGCCATCAAACTCCTCACACCCGTGCCCTTGGGCCAAAAGTAGGAAGTCGATAGCTGCCCTATTTTGCAATGTCGCATGCCTTATTGAGTCAGTTTCCATTAACAAAGCACTGAGTGTTGCAGAAGTAGCATTGGTTTGTTTCGCTAGCCAACATCCCAATTTATTTAAAGTGGTTAAGCCTTGGGCAGCAGCGACCCCAGGGGCAAGGAAAGAGGTTAGTATGGTTTTGTCCGCAGTCCAAAAATCCAGTTGGTCATTGCACTCTTCCTGATATTTTCAAATCTGTCATCTTATTCTATGCCGTGGGGTAAGGTTCAATATCATAGAAGTGTTGGGAGTTAACAATGTTAGGTGCCCCAATGTGTAAGGACCACCTCTCAAACGGGAGGGAACACCGTGCCATGCACGATCACCACAAATCAAGAATATTCCTTTAGGGAGTCTCATTGGGACAATAGTAGAGCGCGAGATGTTGCTCGTTGTATAATTACACCAGTTGGTAGCATTCTGAAAAATGGCTAACGTGGGGTTTACATCCTGTGACCTGGTATCGTCCTGTCCTGTATAATTAAAATATAAACAGGTAGGGGCTGTCATGCATCCTAAAATACCCAACTCCTGCGGTTCCAACAACTCCTGTGGTCCGTGTGTCATCCATCCGTCCCACTTATCCATAGCTGCAGAGGTGTTTGTTATTTTTTAAAAACAAGGTTAGGTCAGGGGTGGTCTTCTTTACCACCATTGTCGAATCATAGTCCCCTAAGGGCAGACCAACTAAGCATGTTGTAAACAGATTCTCAGCAGTGGATGTAGATAAGCAAAGGTGGCCTTGGCCCGTTTGATTAGCTAGTGTAACCCAGATATTTTTTCTTGGTTGAACGGAAAACCACGCCTGAACCTGGCATATCAAACACGTGACTATCAGACTCACGAACAACGGGGTTTGCGTCCTGCGTCGGTAAAGGCTGTCATCCCATTCACTGGGGTCTCCGATCACATAGGCATTTCTTCAAACTGCTGATTAGCCAACAGTGACAATAATCTATCGGACGGATAGCTATTTGTAACCTGTTCTAAAAAATCAGAGATTGCGATCTGAAACTCCAGAGAACTGGCTAACAACCAATCTAAGTACTTTTGAGATACAGGAACATAAATTATTACAGGTTCTAATCCAGATATTTCTACAATTCCTTGTCTTCCCTTAATAATGAGTTGTGCAAATAATTCATATCTGGTGACCACTATTTTTCTGGGTTGATAGGAGAGAAAAACCCATTCTAATACTTTCAAACTGTTTGCTGTATTTCCTAACTGTACGGTCAATCCTAGTGGATATTGCCGTTCCCCTCCTGAATTAACTATCATAAGCGAGATACTCTCAGTAGGTGAACATCTGTGAGCATAGGTTGTTGCTATCTTCTCAGTAATTTTCTGCAAAGCCTGGTGTTGATCCTCGTCCAGTTGACGTCGCTCTGGAGCCTCCACCGAAGACTCCAGGAGCGGCATCAATGGCCTCAGATCATCATTAGTAATTCCGCAAATATTGCGAACCCACTGTATATCCCCCATTAATTTTTGGACATCAGAAAGATTTTCTATTTTCGCCTTAATCTTTATTTTTTGTGGGTGGACCACTGCCCTGGTAATAATCCAGCTCAAATATTGCCATGGTTCCTTCTTTTGAATTTTTTTCGGTGCTATTTTTAAACCCCGTTTTCCTAAATAGTGCTCTAAGTGCTGTAAAATGTGGTCTGCATTCAATTGTGTCCCTGCTATTAATATATCAACTATATAATGATACGTTATTAAATCTGGATACTTTTTCCACACCGGTTCTAGAGCCCATGCCACAAATGTCTGACACATCGTAGGTGAATTTTGCATTCCTTGTGGTAACACTACCCAATGATACTTTTTGCTAGCTCTCCTTTATTTACCGATGGTACCATAAAGGCAAACTTCTCTGCATCCTCAGCTGCTAAGGGAATGGTAAAAAAGCAATTGAAATATACTCTTCGATTCCCTGCAAAAGAAATGATACATTTGTGACAATAATTACGACGACATAGAACAAACCCACAACACCGTTTTACAAATATGGCATATTGAAGTTCCTGCTCTTGAACGTCCGGGGAGAGCCGCTGAGACAGTCAACGAGCCGTCATTCCGCATACAAAAGAGTGAAAGCATCAGCTGGCGGTACGTCGGAGTTGACTGCGTCCGTGGGACGTGTGACAAGGTCTTCAGGTCTTACTGCCGGCCGTACCGACCTGGTCGGTACCCACTTCGCTCCGTCCCCTCCCTCTCTGCCAAAGTCTCTTGTCTCATGCCTCGCCAATGTTGGGCAGGGTCGGATCTTGACTTGGGGGAAGAATCATCCCAGGCAGCCCCCTCCTGTTGCGGCACGCACGGGTCAGGAGGCGGGGGCCAAGGAGGACTCGCCACCTCCGTTGGTTGCGTTAGCGGGGGCGGGGGGCGGGCGGGGTGGGGGGGGAGGCGGGCGGGGGTTGCTCGTTCTCACCATTCCCAGCTCGGCCTCCCTTCTCTCCCGGGGCTGTGGCAGCGGCAGCTGCTGCCGCCGTCCGCTCTGATTTTATCCCCTTTATAGAGTCTCTGACTAATCGCCAGGTTGTTAACACTTTCGCGGCCGTATGATCCTCTTTAGAGGCTGCCTCAAACACCAATTTCCCTGCTTTCTCCCAGGTAGGTAACTCAAAAGCTGTTGCAGAGTCTGCTGCTAGCCCCTGGCTCTTCAAAACAGTCTCCAATAGCAATCGCCACGTTGTTGCTAGCTCCGCTGCTTGCCCATCTCCTTTCGAGACTCACCCCATTGATCTTTCACATGGGCACACAGGGGAACACTGAGTACATTGTTCTGGGCAACGTTGTCCCGTCTTGCCCTCACATACATCATCGTAGATCTGTTTCTCTGACTTATTTATGCAGCCGGTTTACTCGGTGCATCTGGCACCTCAGGAGGTGCAGTCAGAGTCGCTGAAGGTCCTGGACCCTCTGACTCAGTTAAAAAGGGATTGGTTGAAGACGGTTTAACAGCCTCCTCCATATCAGCTGCAGCTTTTCTCTCTGCCTTTAAGGCTTTTAATGTGGTTAACATCAACTTCCATGCCGTCACTAACTCTGCGGTGGTTTTATCTCCATTCCCAATATGTTCCTATAACATTTTTCCTATCTCCTCCCACGTCTCTGCCTTAAACGCCACGGACGCATCGGGGGGGTACCCTTTTTGGCACCAAATTAGAAGCCTTCTAAGTGTATATTCATCATATTTCAGTCCTCTCTTAGAGAGCATATGTGGCAGGAGTCTGACCATCGCCCCTTCTTCATGTGATGCGTTCTGCCTTTAGTTCTTTTAATGTCTCTAGGATCAACCTCCAGAGCGTCGTAAATTTTATACTGTCTTTGTTGCCTGTGCTATTCACTTTTCAGTTTTATATCTTTTCATGCAATTAATAACATCTCTCCAAGATTTCATTAATTTTTTTTGCTGATTTATCATCATCGATTACTAGATCCCACAATCAATCTCCATAAGAACGCCACTCGTCTACTTCAAACATACTTTCAGGGTCTTTAAAAGACCCTTTCGCTTTCCCTAACGTAATTAACCCAGCCAGATCTTTTAATTGGCTTACTCCCCGCTTTTCTAAAAAGCATTTTAAGATTTCGAACGCTACCTCTATTTCCATTGCGCGCTATGTTGACCTTCTTAATTATCCGGTCAATTATTTTTGCAGCCTTTTCCCATGGGTAGCCTTCTTTCGGACGGCGAACCCCTTCTTAATTATCCTGGGTTCAAGCACGGATCAGGCGCGCCGCGGCAGCGTCCGCCGATCTTCTGCTCCCTGGTCGCTGCTACCAGTGCTTCTCCGATCTCGCTGTCCGGTGAAAAACAAGGATGGGGTCCCTGTTCGGGCGCCACTTGCGACGAGTGAGGGAAGGCAAGCAGTCGACTCAATATGAGTGATAAGGCAAGCTTCAACTTTATTGCAAAACCTTACACATATTTATACACTAAGTTCTACCTTATGCATACTTGTCTTACAATCATTGGCTTAGCCCTAAAGATTGCATTATCATACTCCTCCTACTTGCGGTTACTGCTACGTGGTCCGGGTTCCATCCTGTTTTTCTTATACAGTGCTGCTTCTTAGCTGTTTACCACAGCTCCTTCTCCTCAAGGCCGAGCCCTGCAGATGTCCAGCTGTTTACCAGCTTCCCAATGCCACAGCTCCCTCTTCTCAAGGCCGAGCCGTGCAGATATCTAGCTGTTTACCAGCTTCTCAATGCTGCAGCTCCTTCTCCTTAAGGTCGAGCCGTGCAGAGTGATCCCAACAATAAATTACCAACCAACAAGAGAGGATGAAAACACAGGAAGGAGATGAATGCCTCGACCCACCTAAATACAAATTACACAATGTTCCTCTCAGTGAGTTGTGACTAAGGTCACAGGGTGGATAATGTGGGAAACCACTGTGGGTCTGTAGGGAGTAGCAGGGTTTGACTGGAGCAACACGCTCCTCTTCAAAAGCAACCCTGATGGGTTGCAGTCAGACAGTCTCATAACTGACTATTGTTGAGTGATGTCTGGGATGAGGCGAAAGCCTTGCAGCCTGATGTTCTACGGCAAGGCCACAAAGACCTCCATCAAACGTAAGCTGACCATTATTAATAACTGAAATTCTTATTAACTATTCATTCCTATTGATCGATGCTATTTGAGTTATATAGTATCTATCGGTCTACAACAAATAAATGAATAAAAAATTAATGAACTGATTAAGTTTTTATTAATCAAATTAGTCTAAATCAATCATTAATAATTACTTATTAATAACAGTCGTTACCTATTAAGATCGATTATTTTATTTATTAGTATTTTGTGGTACTGCATTAACACTACTGTCCTCCAGTTACTTATCATGTATTTTTTTTTCTTTATCATCACTCTGATTTACTGTTGTAATTATCTACTATCAATTCATCATTATTAATTATCATTAATTACACGTGCTACACGACGGCTCTGTTCCTCACCTAGAACTTGTTATCAGTAAAGTAGTTCCTTATTAACGTGATCTTAATCCACTGGATGTTAATTCCAGTAAATATTAATCTGTATTGCTCTATCGCTAATCATTACTTCGTATATTAATTACCGGTTAATGAATTATTTATTACATTCATTAACCATAGGTCGGTGTATGTTAATCCATCAAGAATTAGCAGAGAGTGCCAGATCAGCATTTGTCCTAAACCTGCTCTCCCCACTCCCTCCTCCCAAACCGCCCGCCTGCCCTCACCCCGGAGAGTTCTGTGTCAAGACACCCACACGCACCCTGCACACACCCCGTTTCTTTTTGATTGTCATTTTTTTAGCTATTTATTTATCTAGCCTCCCTCCCCCTAACCTTTTCTTACTCTTCTCTCTCACCACCGGGGACCGGGGACCGGGGACCAGGCAGAGGCGGCGGTGCCCAGCCCCAGCCGCCCGCCCTCCCCACCCCACCGCAGCGAGCCCCATTGCTACAAGGCCGCCAGAAGTTAATCTGCTTATGTGTAAACGTGGTGGCAGCTGAGGTATGTTTAAGAATACTGGTAAGTGTTGCTAGAAACCTACAAATATTTTCCGGGTGTTAACCGCGGGGTGCCAGCTTTGTGGGCCTACCACCCAGCACCCAGCTCTGCGCAGGTCTGGAATAAACCGGTATCTCGTCTCGGTGTGTGAGACTGGCCTATCGCACGCCGGGAAACGAAACCGCCTTTTCGGACACCACCATCAGCAAAGCAGCGACCCCGCTTTGCCTGAGGCTGCTGGGCCTGTCCTCTGGGCGCTGCTCACCACTGGAACGCATCCCGCTGGCGACGGACACGCCGACGGCCGCTAGCGAGAGGCGCGGCCCACCTCTCCGGCAGCCGGAGCCCGGCCTCGGGGACGCAGGTCTCTGCCCAGGCCGAGGCACGGGGCTGCTGCTTTCCCAGGGACGGCTTCAACCGGGAGCCGAGCCGAGCACATCGCCCGCAGGCGGACACCGAGGCGGGCCACAGCGCAGGCTGTAGCAGAGAAGGCGGCGTTGTCCACAGCGTTACCAGACTTTTTCGTTTCTTACTGCGTGCACACCCGCCACACACGCTCCCAAACCGGCCCCGGCACGAACCCCTCGCCCGCGGCCACACGCACACACGGAGACACCCCCCCTCCCCCTTCCGCCAGCAGTTTTGCCGGCCCGGGGAAGGAAGGAAGGCGGGAGACTTTAGGACCCCGCGGCGTCCCTGCCGCACCCGTGCCCCCCTCCCGCCTTTCGTCCTCAGTCCGTCGGTCGGCCAGTCCGTCGGTCAGTCACCCTGCTGAAGGTATGCGAGGCACAAAGCGGGGGTATTGTTTAGGCTCTGTCAGGAGTCAACGAGGCGCAAGCCTGAGGGAAGGAACAAGGCAACCGCAAAGGGAACGCAACTGCCGACCTTTGAGTGAACTATCCTAAGTAACATCTAATTAACATCGACTCGGCATAGCACAAGCCTGCCCTCCGGTAGGGGAAGACCCCTACCCACAGAAGCCCCTTCCTCACGGGGCACGCGCAGTAAAAAAGGAGGACGCTGTCGCCGTGGAGACGAGGCTTGCGGGAACCAACAGGCGCAAGGGCGCCTGCGCCAGCTCTCAAGAAAATAACGGTGACTTGTTGCTCGGAGCGTAGAAATATTTTCCCTGCGTTAACCGAGGCGCGCCAGCTTTGTGGGCCTACCACCGGCACCCAGCTCAGCGCAGGGGCGGAAGAAAAGCCGCCGTCTCGACTCCGTGTGTTTCCCGGCGCTCTGCGCACCGGGTGACGGAACCCGCGTTTGGCACAACAGCCCCGCTGCGCGCGGGCCGCCGCCGCCGCGCGGTGAAAACCAACGAACGCGAACGGCGGGGGAGGTGAAAAACGAAAAGAGAAAAAAACCCCGAACCCAACCGACCCAAACAGAAACCTCCGAAAAGCGCCGCCATCCCCCCTCCCCCAGCCAGCCTCTGCGCCAGGCTCCCTCCCCCGCCGCCGGGGGGGCCGGTTGCCGGGCAGCGGGGCACGCGCGGCTGCAGCCCCGCTTGCCCCCCGCTGCTCCGGGGCGCCGGAGAGTCTCCGGCCGGGGGGGGCCGCACCCACCGGCCTGCGGGTCCGGAGCTACAGCGCAGGGAGGAGGAGCGCACGCGCGCGGAGGGGGGTGGCTGAATGAGTCTGAGCGCGCGTGTGTCGCGGGGGGGGGCGGTGTCTGCAGGATCGCGGGCGCAGACCTTAATATATTTATTTTTAACAACGGCTTGTTTAGCCTGGGGAAGTGGAGGGTCAGGGCACTGCAGTAGCTGCAGCCTGCAGCTGCTTGAAGAATGGTTTTGTGATAAATGATTTAGTCCCAAACAGGATTCCAATTTAAGTTTGCAATTTATTAAACAAATAGAGGCAAGCAAACAGCGCTGGGTGCGCCGGGAGTCTCCGCTCCACCAAGATGCACACCTTCACTTCTTACAGTTCCTTCCTTTATACTTCTCTAGGCTTCGTTTCTTGCCTTTCTCCGCCTTTTTCTTGGAAGATGACTCTTTCTTTAAGTACGTCACCACTTCCCCGGTCTGCGCATGCTTCATCTTTTTCTAGGTGGTCGTCCGGTGGTCGTTTGGAGGAAGATGCTCCTCTTCGTCAGTGCACTCTACATGACCTCTCTGTTTGTGCAGGCGCTCCGTTATTCTACTTATATTATGCTACCTTATTTGGCTATACATTTTCTTGACATTTCTGCGGTTATTTACAACACTGGTTTGCACTAGTATATCAGGAACTAACTTACATATCAGGAGGCTACATAAGCTACACATATCAAGGGAGTTACCCAAACTATACTTATCAGGAAGTTACATAAAGACTACCACTCCCCTGTTTATGGTCATGCCCTACATATATTCCTTTATTTCAATATAAATGACATTTGCTTCAAGCTTATATTCACTAGATTTTCTTTACACGAATCGCTCATTCCTCACAATCCCCCGTTTTCTTTTTCACCACTGTGATTTGTGTAAAATTTATTTAAAGTTTGTTTGATGGGTATTAACTCGGGTTCCTCTATATGTTTTACCAACATTAAAACATGTTTTCTCTCACTCTGTGTTGGTTCTATTGGAGTGGCTGTAAATTTCATTCCATTAATCGCAGAAGCTACAGCTTGTGAAAGACAAGGAATTAGACATGGTATTATTAACATACCTCCAAACAATCCTAACAAAACGATAATGATTTTTGTTACCCAGTTTCCTGAGAATAAATTTTCCCACGTTGTCCATAGTCCTTGGACATTTATTCCATTCCACGTTTGGACTGGCACATGGGCTACTTTTTTCATTTCTCTTACTAATTCATTGATGGCTTTTCCTTCATCATTTATCTCTAAACAACAATTTGTGAGATTAAATTTTCCACAGACTCCTCCTTCCTGTGCTAGTAAATAGTCTAGTGCGAGTCTATTTTGATATAGGGCTGTACGCATTTTAGTATTTTGTTTAGCCACCAATCCTAGAGCATTACCCGTTTTATTTACAATTATTTCTACTACAGCTTGCAACCTGATTATTCTATTCAACATATAAATGGGGGTCCTATATCCCCAGGACCCATCTTCTGCCCATGTCGCTGGGTCATAATATGCTATTATTCTTTCAGGTGGCCACTCATTATCTTTCCATTTTCCTATTTGTAGCTCTCTTTTTTCCCTTCGGTTGTGAGTTTCTAATGCGTCTGTATATACCAGTACCCCTAGGCGTTCTCCTCGGTTTATAGGTAATAAGAGAAAGCTTGGCCGTATAGTTCCTAACACGCACGCTCCGGTCCAATTTTTTGGTAATCGGGTATATGCAAATTTTCCACAGATCCAATATTGCCCTTCTGGACTTGACCACCCTTTATCAATAGTGGTTCCGTTGGTCCAATTCGCATGATTTTTACTTATTTCTTGGGCAGTGCCCCATTTATCCTACTTTTGGTAAGTACTATTCCAGTTATATCCCCCTTCACATACTAAATATCCGACTGGTTTACTCCCAGCGTCATTTTGCCAACAGCTTCTTCTTATTATGCTGGTTTGTAATATCCATTGTTGTTTCCTGACCTGAGTTGATATGTTCTAAACATTAGGGTCTGGTATGTTGCTCTCTTGGGCCTCCCAGGGCCAATTCTCTCCTGATTAGTTCCACCACATACAGAACAATTAGTTACATTTAGTGACTTAGCAATGTTCTCAGCAAGATTTACAAATAGATTTTTAGCCACTGTGGGAATTTCATATTTCGTTCCTGTTTCCATTTCATGATAAAATGACTTAAATAACAGTCTATGCTGCACCGATTCTCTTTTCTTTCATTTCAATATTAATAACTACACCTGGGTCTTCTCCAGGTCCATATATCTTAAGTCCAATTTTGGTTATTTTTTTCTGTTTCCAAATTTCTAAATTTATAAGGGTTAAATTTACTAAATTACAGGTACAGGTTGTACAATTATGGTCTGTTTGTACCCTTGTGATTGAAGCTTGTAAATCCCCACATTGGCTGTCATATCCCCAGCTTGCAGTATCCTAACATACACAAGACCATCCCCTTCTTCCACATAGGTGTGCTGACTGATATCTCACCGTTTGACTAGGTACATAATCAGGATTTATCTGACATTGACGTCCACCTCCACCTGGGCAAATATATTTTGGTTGATTACTATAGCATCATCTCCACTCTACACTCCCACAATTAATATCCAGATCATCATCTATAATATCGCATGCATCAAAAATTACCGATACTGATGTGCTCAAATTGGCCATATCCTTACTTATTCCAATTAATCTTCCTACTTCCGAATTTGTTTTCATTTCTACCCACTATTGATAAAGAAGTTCCTTTGGATCGTAACAAACAGTATCATTTTCCACCGAGCATTTCTTATATTGTGTTCCATTGTATATACAACTCCCGTTCTGTTTCCCTTTGCACTCGTAATAGGTGTGGTACATTAATGTTTTATTACTTACTCGTCCGTGCTGGGCTGTTCTTATGCACTCGGTGCAATTTTGATTACCTGTCACCAGGTTGGTGAGTCCGAGTAAAATCAGGAGAGGTCCGGTAAGGGATCTCATGGTCGGAGGCATCAGCTACAAGGGGTGCTCGTCCTTGACTGGCCTTACTTGGTCGCGACTGAGAATCCCCACCCGGTCTTGCCCTCTCCCCCTTCTCAAGCGGACTTCTTTATTTCGATGACAGTAATAAATCTTACCCACCAGAAATCTCCTATAGGAGTAGTCTGTCCACACTGAATGCAGAGGAAACTTCAGCTTTGAATTTGAAAACGTCCCTGTTAGCCTCTGTGGGAAATGATATATTTGTTACACAGGTTACACCTAACCCTCAATAATCATACAACATGGTTTACAGAGTGGACATAAACTTAGTCCTGCCCGATAATTGCTTAATGCTATAGTCTTTAATTCGTGATCATTTCTCATACGTTCATTCCCTTTTTAATGTTATTTTTGTGGTTCCAGGTTGTAAAATAACTTTCCAGTCTTTCATGGGTCCTTTTACTCGAGTCGCGTGTGTCCACCCCTTTTCCGCAGTCCGGATGGCAGTATCTGTAGTTAACAATACAACAAAGGGTCCTTCCCATGAAGGAACTAAAGTTTCTTTCTTCCAAGTTTTGATCAGTACCTTATCCCCTGGTTTGAATTGATGGATTGCAAACCCCAAAGGTAGGGTTTGTGCCATTATTCCTATATCTCTTAGTTCTTTCAACCTTTCTCCTAAAATGATAACATATTTCCGAATATTATAATCTTCCACTACATTGTTTCCCTCGGAGATAGGGCATGCCGTATAAAACCTAATATGGCGATAATCCAGTCTCACTGTGCGGTTTGATCCTTATGTTAAGAAGGGCTAGCGGTAAACATTTAGTCCATGGCATCTGTGTTTCAACCATTAGCTTCGCTAGCTCTTGCTTTATTGTTTGGTTTATTCTTTCTATTACTCCCAAACTTTGAGGATGCCATGGGGTATGATATTCCCATTTAATACCTAATGATTGGCACAAGGATTTTATAATTTTAGAAGTAAAGCGAGTGCCTTGATCAGAATCAATATATTGTATTATCCCATACCTGGGGATTAGGTGTTCTAGTAAAATTTTATCACCGTCTGAGCTGTCGCTCTTGCTACAGGATAGGCTTCGACCCATCGTGTTAAATGGTCTACTATAACTAACAAATATTTCAATCTTCCTATTCTTGGTAATTTGGTAAAGTCGACTTGAATCCTTTCAAACGGTCTATAAGCTAGTTTTCTTCCTCCCATGGCCACTTGTTGAAACACGGCCTTATTTGCCCTTTGACAAGTTAAACACCCTTGTGTAATTTGCCTTGCTATTTCAAAAAATTCCAATACAGCCAAACTGTTTAAGGAAATGATCACTTAACACTTTTGTACCCCAATGTGTTTGCGCGTGTAAGCGTTCTAATACCTGCCTAGCGTAAGCTTTTGGCAACATCTCTCGCTCATCAGGTAATGTCCATTTCCCTTGTTCCACTCTAGCTCCTATTTTCTCTAATTTTGCTTGTTCCTCCAGCGTAAACTTTTTCTCCTTTTCCTCTTATCCTCTTCCACTAGTGTCCTCCCTTGTTTGTGTATGATTAATTTTAACAGTTTCAATCCTCAAGGCTGCTTCCTGAGCCTCCTTATCTGCTAAATTATTTCCTCTAATTCGATAATCTAATCCCTTTTGGTGTCCCCTCACATGCACCACGGCTATTTCCTTTGGTTCTCTTAACACTTTTAAAATTTTACTATCAACTCCTGATGTATTAAGTTCTTTCCTTGAGTGTTAATCAAGCCTCTTTCCTCCCAAATTTTTCCAAAAGTATGGACTACTCCATATGCATATTTGGAATCTGTGAATATGGTCCCTCTTCTTTCTTTTAATAATTCCAGGGCCCTACATAAGGCATAAAGCTCACAAGCCTGAGCTGACCATGATGGACTCAGAGGTCCTGATTCCACAAGTTCTAAGTCCTTGTCAATTTTTGCATATCCTGATTTTCTCTTCCCTTCTATTACTTGGGAGGATCCATCTACAAACAATTTTTCTCCTCCCTCTAATTCAATATCTCTAAGATTGAGCCTTACTTTTGTCTGGGATTCTATAACTTCTAAACAATTGTGTTATAGCACTACTGCTTCTGAGGGTTCCCCAAACCGGAACTGAGCGGGGCTCTGGGCAGAGGTGACTCCTAATTCCAAATTAGGTGAATCTATCAAGATGGTTTCATATTTCAAAAGTCTACTATCTGTCAACCATTTCTCTGTCCTCTGTTGGAGGACATTCCTAACATTATGTGGCGTATATACCTTTAGAGGTACACTAAAGGTAATTTTCCTAGCTTCCTCTATCAATAATGCCATAGCAACTAGGGCTTGGAGACATGCTGGCCACCCCCTGCTCACCGAATCTAACAATTTGGATAAATATCCCACCAGTGTGTGTGGGTTTTTTGTGGTTTTTTTTTGTTTGTTTTTGTTTTGTTTTGTTTGTTTTTTTGTTTTTTTTGTTTTTTTTTTTCCATTCCCTTTTTAGTCTGTGGAGGTCTTAGGATTAAAATACCAGAAACCCGGTCAGGATCTGATTTCTTTTTTTTTCCTTTGCTTAACCAATGTCCCAAATATTTTACTTCTTGCTCTATAAATTGTAATTTCGAGCAGGACACTTTTAATCCCTTTTTCTCTAAAAAATTTAACAATCTAATGGTGGCTTTTCGGGTCTCCTCTTCAGTTTCTCCTGCTACCAGTAAATCATTCACATATTGTAATAATTTTTCCCTCCTCGTGTACTGTAAAACCTTGTAAGATTTTCTTTAAGGTCTGTCCAAACAAATTTGGTGACTCCGTAAACCCTTGTGGTAGCACAGTCCACCTTAATTGTTGTTTTTCGTCCTGTTTTGGGGTCTTCCCATTCAAAGGTAAAATAATCTCTGAACCCCTTATCCAAAAGACAGGCCCAAAAGGCGTCTTTCAAATCTATTACACTATACCAAATATGTTTAGGAGACAGGTGACTCAATAAAGTATAAGGATTTGCCACGACAGGGAATTTGGTGATTGTTCGCCGATTCACGGCTCTCAAATCCTGTACCATCCTATATGTACCATCTGATTTCTTTACAGGGAGTATCGGGGTATTGTGGGGTGACATACATGGTTCCAAAGTCCCATTTTTTAGTAATTTATCCACAATAGGTTTTAGACCTCTCCGGCCTTCTATAGATATAGGATATTGTTTAATTCTAATTGGCTTATGAGGGTCTGTTATTTGTACCTTGATGGGTTCCATATCTAATCTCCCAACATCTCCTTCCTTATACCATACTTGGGGGTCAATTTTTTCCTCATCAAGTTGGGTTAAGGTACATAAGTTAATATATAACCGATCTCCTTGGTTCTGAATAGTTAGGTTTAGTTTTAAAATCAAGTCCCTCCCTAATAGGTTATATTCTGCTTCTGGTAATAAAAGTAAATCATTTAAACAAATTTTTGTCTCTGTCTCAATCTCTACTTCTTCTAAGATGGGGACTTTGAAGGGTTCTCCTTTTGCACCTGTTACTGACATCTGGGCTTTTCCTTTTCCTACCCCTTTTGGGAGTTTCTGAATCGTTGACCTTTCAGCTCCAGTATCTACTAAAAATAAAAATTCTTCTTTTTGGGGACCTACTAATAGTTTTATCAAGGGCTCTGTTGATGTTGAGGTCCCCAGAAGATACAGCCCCTAACACCCCTAATCCTCTTTGAACATTTTCTCATCCCATTCCCGTTTACGGCAGGTTTTCTGAACACGTCCCTTTTTGTTACAATAGTAACAGATGGGAGTTGTAGGTCTGTCTTGATGAGATTGTCCCTGGGGTGGCTGTTCTGGTCTCTTATCTTTTTTTCTCTCCCAGCTGAGTCTTACTCCTCTGACTTTCCCTCACTGCTGCTACAAAAATTCTTGCCTCTGCTTCTTGTTTTTCTTCGTCCCTCCTGACATAAACCTTTTGAGCTTCTCTTAGTAATTCTTCCAACCCTCTCTCTTGCCAATCCTCTATCTCCACCCAGAGGTACTTCCCGTAAAGGATACAAAGACGCTCTGGGTGCTCAGTTTGGGATCCTCCCCTTAGAGTTGAATTCGACCCCGGGGCCGTAGGGGAAGTCGTCAGATTTGGTGACGGTATTTGACGGGTAGCTGGATTATACGGGGGAGGTAAGTGATCTAGGGGGTCCCAATCCTTCTTTTCCTTTTCCATGTGTTGCTCCCCTACGGTCTTATTTTTCCCTACTCCTGTTTTAAGATGAAAAATGCCCACACAGGCCTTTATCCATAAACTAGCATACTCGCTCTCCTCTTGGCAAAACGGTTCCTTAGAATTTACATACAGGTTTAGCGCCTGACAAACCCAATCCTCAAATGACCCAAATAAAGGCCAAAAAAAACGTGGGGTCTCAAGGGGTTCTTTGGCCATTTTACCATACAATATTTAACTAATTTCTCTTTTGTCTTCCCTTTTCCAGGGCCCTTATTATTCCAATGTTTTAACATTATTCCTAATGGAATCTCCGGAGGTATTTTTAGTAATTCGCTCCCTTTCTTCTGGTCCTGGATTCTCGATTTCGTCTGACCCATCTAGGAATTTTTACTGTGGCAATTCCTACAGCCCTTGGTTACCAAGCAGAGTGTCTTGCAGGGGGTTTCAAACTTCTCACTCACCTATGGATCCTATAAAAATCGCTTCGGTCCTTCACCGGCCAAGTCCCTCGCGGGAGATTGGAACCGCGGTTAGAAGACCTCCACAATCGCTTCGGAACGAGGTTCCGTCTCAGTCACACTCTTACACACACAGGCAACCGAATCCCACCCAACCGAACGGTATACACCTTAAATACTTACAACCCCGTCGTCTTCGTTCGGATCTTCGCGCGCAGAATTACGGGCAAAATAAACTGCTGCAGCCGGCAAGGGAGCTCATAAAAAATCAAATTCTTTGCTTGCCCCTATTTGGGTTCAGGATGGTGTTAGTCCCGACCCGACCCGATCAGGAGCCACCAAATGGTGGGGCGCCGCTCCTAGATCAAGTCAGTATTCAGGAACCAAGACCATCCCGGACGAGTCCCCAGTTGTGATAAATGATTTAGTCCCAAACAGGATTCCAATTTAAGTTTGCAATTTATTAAACAAATAGAGGCAAGCAAACAGCGCTGGGTGCGTCGGGAGTCTCCGCTCCACCAAGACGCACACCTTCACTTCTTACAATTCCTTCCTTTATACTTCTCTAGGCTTCGTTTCTTGCCTTTCTCCGCCTTTTTCTTGGAAGATGACTCTTTCTTTAAGTACGTCACCACTTCCCCGGTCTGCGCATGCTTCATCTTTTTCTAGGTGGTCGTCCGGTGGTCGTTGGGAGGAAGATGCTCCTCTTCGTCAGTGCACTCTACATGACCTCTCTGTTTGTGCAGGCGCTCCGTTATTCTACTTATATTATGCTACTTGATTTGGCTATACATTTTCTTGACATTTCTGCGGTTATTTACAACACTGGTTTGCACTAGTATATCAGGAACTAACTTACATATCAGGAGGCTACATAAGCTACACATATCAAGGGAGTTACCCAAACTATACTTATCAGGAAGTTACATAAAGACTACCACTCCCCTGTTTATGGTCATGCCCTACATATATTCCTTTATTTCAATATAAATGACATTTGCTTCAAGCTTATATTCACTAGATTTTCTTTACACGAATCGCTCATTCCTCACAGTTTCAGGGACAATGGAGCTTTTCTTAGTAGCGGGAAGAGCAAGAAACCTCCACAAATTACAGCTGGGAAGGTTCTGTCTGGATGTGAGAAAAAATAATCCTCACTGAGAGGGTAGTCTTATGCTGCAAGAGATCACCCAGAGGGAGTCTGGATTATCCCATGGCTTTGTGTTTCAAGGAGCAGCTGGTGAGGGTGGAGAGCCATCAGTGAAGGCATAGAAATGCCAGGGTGAGAGCTAGGTGGGAAAGCAAGATGGCTGTCAGCAAGCTGAAGGGAAAGAGGTGAGGCATGGGACAGTGTAGGGCAGCCTGCATAGAGATGGCCAAGGGTTCTAGCAAGACCGAGAGGTCCAAAAGGACTGAGGTCTTTGTCGTCTTGACTATAGCAGCTGTCTCTACCACCAGGGCCAGTGAGACAAAACTTTATTCTTCTCTTCTCAGAAACTGCCTTCCCAGGACCTGGGCTCAGGGTTTGGCCTTGCCTGCTTCATAAAACGAACCAAGGGTTTTCTCAGCATTACAGCCACCTGTGCAGTGCCCTTGCCTACCTGCAGTCACCGTCTCCAAGTATCTGCTCTAATGAGTCAATGAGGAGCCTTTGGCAGTAATGGGTCTCATTAAGTCCCATTAATGCTTCAAGGTATTTTGGGGTTTGCTTCTGGCTTTGACTTCTTGAGAGGTTTGTTCAGTCTTCTCCCAGTATCTGAGGTTCACGGACTGAGCCCCAAATACACCATGGGGCTCCTTAAAACACAGAAAGCCCTAACAAGTCATGCCTCTTCCTGTAACGTTCTCCACGTCTGCAAGACTCGTATAGCTAATCTGAGTTGTTTCATAGCGTGGTTAAGAAGGAAGATTTCAAAGTGCACCTAATAAAGTTATTTTTAATTTTAAAGGCGGTATTTTGTTAATTTCAGTTTAAAGAAGTGATAGAAGCATTATCCAACTGATATGGATCCTGAGTGTCAGGAGCGTCTCCTGAGGAGGTCTGGACAGGTAGGAAAAGCAGTCCCTTGAGATCTGACACTGGGTGGACAACCTTGCTCCTCACCTCCCCAGACTCCCCACCTGTCGTTGGCCACCTGGGATTTACATCACTTTCCCTTCATCAGACTTCTCTGAACTCTGGGAGCTGAATGTTAGAGCTCCATTGCACCATCTCCCACCCACTTTCCTTAGAGGACTGGCTGCACACAGGCACAGAAGGATGTTTCCCATTTGCAAGCAAAGCAAAGTAAAGCACGATCAAGTGTCTTAAGCAATAAAACACTCCTCAACCATATACTAAGTACAAGCTGCCTCTAATGAGGTCGCCTTTCTACAAGGGATGATCTTACGAGAAATGTTTTAGATAGATAGATAGATAAAGGTAGATACAATTAAAAGAGTTGGCTAAAGATACCGTTATACTACTGAAAGACAGGCAGGCTTTTAGTCCCTGAAGCTCAAAGCAGCAGTGTGGGTGGGAAGTATCTGAATGAACAAAGAGTAAGGGAAGGAGAACAATGGAAAGGGCCTTTGTCTAGACAGTCTGCTGAAAACATTACTTCAGAAATGGTCATTGTATCAGCACAGGTGAAAATATATGAAAGATTAGAATTATTAACTACAAAAGACATTAACCACTTGATCCAGTGTGGCCTGGCAGCAAAGGCAGCCAGCAGTGTCCTGAAGTGTATAAAGAGGAGCCTCGCCAAAAGAGTGAGGGAAGTGGTTGTCTCCCCATGCTCATTGCTTGTTAGACCACCTGTAACCAATTATATCCAGTTTTAGGGCCCCAGTTCAGGTGTACTGATCTGGCTGGGATGGGGTTACCTTCCTTCATAGCAGCCTGTGTGGTGCTATGTTTTGCATTTGTGCCTTAAACAGTGTTGATAACACACCAGTGTTCTGGCTATTGCTGAGCAGTGTTTGCACAGTGTCAAGGCCGCCTCTGCTCCCTCCCAGTGAGTGGGCTGCAGATGGGCAAGAACAGCTGACCCCAACTGACCAAAGGGATACTCTCTAACGTACGACGTTGTGCTGAGCAATAAAAGCTGGGACAGAGGAAGAAGGAACTAGAATATTTTTGTTACAGGAATCACTTCCTAGTTCACATGCAATCCATTGCATAGCATTAGTAAAAGGCCTTAGACCTTCATGAGCGGTGAACTTTCACCTAGCTACTGATGAAGTTCTACTGAACTCTTACTTAGTCGCGTGAGGGAAGGCCCTGAAACTGGTGTAAATTAGAAAGATAAGATAGCCACATCCATCAGCAGAGGTTGCCTCATCGAGAAACGAAAAAGAACGGCCTGCTTGGAGACAGTGAAAGGATCCAATGAGGAAAAAGGAGACCCCAGACCCAAATACTCCAACTGGACTAAACCGTCTCACAAGGGGAGGGGAGCTTAGACTGTAAGGGTATAATTGTCCAGAGAGTCTCTGGTTCGGGGTCCGTCTCCAGAGGCACTCAGCTCAAGCTGTTCTTCACCACTGTACCGCTTAATAAATTCAACTGGTATACGTCATGTCAGAGATTCTGCTTCAGGAAACCTAGGGTTGAGCCTGAGGGAAGAGAAAGCACCCAAGAGAGACTCTGTGTGTGTGTGTGTGTGTGTGTGTGTGTAGAGTCGAAAGGCGCACACGTCGGCTCACTGGAGTCTCCTGCTGCAAAGGGACTCCAGACCCAGCAGTTAAAGTCTCGGGTGGTGTGTGTGCAACTCCTTGATTGGTGTGTGAATGCTCAGGCAGCGGCTTCTCCATTAATGTTTTTTCATTCAAAAGTCTTCTGTGTGGAGACTGGCTGGGCATCATTTTTGCTTGTGGGAAGTGGTGAGTGGTTGCCTTTGCGTTGCTTGTTATTATTATTGCTTGTTGATTTTTAAAAAATCTCTTTCTTTCACCTGCTAAGCTGTCTTTATCTTGACCCACAACTTTCCGTGCTTTATTTCTTCCTGTTCTCTCTCCTGTCCCAGTGGGGAAGGGGGGGAAAGAGTGAGCGGCTGCGTGGCTGCCGGGCTATTGGCCAGAGTCAATCCACCACATCAAGGAAGACGTTGACAACTGGGAGTGACTTCAGTGGGAGGCTGCCAAGATGCGCAGGGGCTGCAGCACTTGCCTGGGGAGCAGAAACTGAGGGAAAGGGCTGCCTTCGGCCTGGGAAAGGGAAGGTCTGGGGAACCTCATAGCAGCCAGCCAGTCCCTGCAGGGAGGTTTTCAGGAAGATGGAGCCAGTCTTGTCACCGTGGTGCTTGGCAGGACGATAATAGACGATAGTCAAATGTTGAAATAAGGAATGTTGAGGCTGGAGATAGGGACAATCTTTTTCTCCATAAGGGCATCCAAACATTGAAGCAGGTTTCCCAGAGATGTTTTCCTGTCTTTGTCCTTGGACATTTTCCAGCCCCCATGTGGCAAAGCCTTGAGCAAAGTGGTCTGACTCCGTAGCCGATTCTGCTGTGAGCATGAGGTTGGACTGGAGACCTACTGAGGTCCCATTCAGGAGAGTGGAAAACTAAATGATGCTGTGGTTCCTTCCTCTCTAGGTGTGCCCTTGATGACAGTAGGGAAAGCTGTCAGGTTCCCCGTGACCATGGAAGTAAGTCAGATGCTGGCATAGTCAGATCAGCTGAAGTTGTCTTCTCCTCCTCCAGGCAGTGTTGCTCAGATGCAGGACTGCTTCACAGGTATCCCCAAACAGCCCTGGTTATTTCCTTTGCTTCACCATTCATTCCCTTTTCATTCTTTTCCCACCTCTCAAGTCCTGCTCTTTAACCATCCTTATCCCCACCCATGCAAAAAGCCAAGGACTTTTCACTGTTTATCCAGTGGCCCTGCATTTGCTCACTTTGAACCTTCCTTTGGTGTCTCTGAGGTGGTTACTGTGGTGCTTTCTACCTCGCATTGCAACTCAACTTAACGCTAGTACTCTTTTCTTCTCTGTAGTGTCCTGCAGCTACTTAAGTTCTGATCTTGTTAGAGGCACCACGACTCAGGATGGCCGTTGGCACGCATACTTTAAAAGCTGGACTGTTGGAGGTTCAGTCCAGAGGGACCTTGGCACACCTGGGATTTGGCCAGCAGAAACCTCAAGGTTTTGAAGGAAAAGCTCAGAAACAACTCCATGCAGCAGCATGGACAGGGACCTGACTGACTAAGGGAACTGTGACAATGCCATATGAGTCAGTGGTTCTCACATTTCGAAAGGAGAGTGGAGTGTCTGGAGGAGGTCTGCCAACTTGAAGTGAAGGGCCTAAAGGATGAGCTGTGGGGAGAGTCTGAGGGAGCTGGGTGTCTGTAGCCTGCTGAAGTGGAGGCACGGGTTTACCTAGCAAGAGCCTGCACCTGCCTGGAGGGATAACGGAGCCAACCTGTTTTCTGCAGTCACCATTGATACGACAGAAGGAACAGCCACAAGCTGCCTCTTGGGAGCTTTAGGCTGAACCTCAGGAAAAATAAAATGGACTAGGAGGAGCGTTGCCATGATCTCCACCTTTGGAGCTCTTCAAGTTTCAGCGCCGCAAAGTCACGGCCAGCCTGGAGGCTGGACTAGAGACCCCCTCGCAGCAGTCTCTTTCCCAACAGGCCTGTGCCTTGCCACATGTCATATGAGAAGAGACTAAGCTGGAGGAGAGGGTCTCTACATCACAGGACAATTCAGGGTGGAAGGAGGGTCAGGAGGTCTCTAGAGTTGCACTGGCTCCAAGCAGGGCCAGCTCTGAGGTCAGACCAGCTTGCTCGCTAAATGCCAGAATCCGGAGAAAGAGTTTACACATGAACCAGGCATCTGTGCCGCCGTTACAGAAATGGAGACAAGGCCTTTGACCAGCTCCCTGAACACAGCTATTGGTACGTCATGCCCCCTGAGAACATCCATCCTCCCGGGAACATCCATCTTCTTGTCCAAAGGAGTGGGATCCTTATGCAACTATCCTGCCATATCTCCAGACCATGGGGTGCTTTACACTGTAAACAGAACTGAAGGAAAGCCTCTGACTTGGGTACGGTCAACTGAATTGCTAAAAGAGGGCAAGATGGAGGGATCTCGGAGCTTCCAGGTTCTTCCTGAAGATAGAAGGCCTCAGATATAGGAACAGAAGATAACAGTTTTGAACTAGCCTAGGCTTTAGATCATTTCACATGTGATGGCTCTGCTCCATCCTTTCAGTCATTGGCACCCAGAAACCTCATCTGCTTTTCCTTCCTCTCCTCCCAAAAGCTGATCAAGTGATGGGAAGAAAGGAAGGAGAAAGGCCCTAGGCCTCTGTGACTCACCTGGGCTCTGGCACTTGGAGGGCCACAGTGTCATCCATTGTACACCCCATAAAGAATCAAGCTGGGAAGTGACTCTTCACGTACAAGTGAACAAGGTCGATGCACAGGCAAGGCTGTGTCTGGAGACCAGTACACCTAGAGCATCGATCAAGCTGGGGCTGAAACTCAGGCCTGGTCTTCAATGGTCACCTGGGCCCATGGACAGAGGTGTGGATGGACCCCCCAGGGTCCTGAAGGCCTCTGGATGCTCTCAGGGCCCTGACACTGCCCCCATGGGATCCCACCTGCCAGTGCCCTCAGTAGGCCAAGTTCTCATTCCCGCATGTGCAGGGTCTGTGCTCGGCTACTCTCCTTCCCCGCTTCTGTGCAGATCTGGGAGACCACAGTTTCATGCTGACTACAACCAAGGCTGAAACTGGTCTTCCCATCCCTGACCAACTTTTCCTCTTTTGGGAGTACAAGGTCCAGGTGAGCCTCAGACTGGGTGGCACAGTTAGAAGCTGACCCACACACAAGATCCCGCCTAACCTGTTGCATGTCCCATAGAGAACATCCACACATCTGACCTGCTCTGGTAGCAAGCAGGGCATCCTCCACTTCTCGCCTTCCCTGTTAGTCTCACCTAAAGATGTTGTATCTCCGTCAGTCACAAAAGCTGTGGGAGCTGTCCTTTTCCGTCTTGGCTCTTGCTCCCCTAACGTCACAGCTTTGCGATGGCATGTTGTCCTCCTGCTGTCTGTGCTCCAGGCTGTGGGCTTTGGTGCACATTAGGCCTGTAGCACCTCAGATGTGGCACCAGGGCCAAGGGCAGATTTGTCACATGGACACCTGATACCAAAAGATTGGCCCTCTTTGTGTGGAAAGGCTTCACAGCCGATGTGTGCTGGAGTGGATGGCAGGAGGCAACATAATGATGAAGGAGGTTCTCACAACGAGAGCAAAAGCTGCAGTCCCCAAGACCAGACAGAAAACGGCCTTGGGCTGTGCAGCCCTGGCAGGACAGGGGTTTGCTGTCCCAGGTGACTCTTGCAGCAATGCGTGGGGCCTGTGACAGAGGTGAAGCCGATCTCCAAGAAGGACAAGCTGCTGCTGAGAAAGTCCCCGGGGGAGGACAGCCTGTCATCCAGCCACACTGTGGACATCATGCTGGGGGCTGACTGGCTAGATAGCAGCTCTGCAGAGAAGTACCTTAGGGTCCTGGAGGGCAAGCAGCTGAGCATGAGCCAGCCAGGCAGCCTCGCAGCAAAGGCCAGCAGCCTCCTGGGCTGCATTAGGAAAAGCATTGCCGGCAGATGGAGGGAAGTTAACCTTCTCCTCCACTGAGCACTGGTGGGCCACATCTGGAGTGCTGTGTCCAGTGCTGGGCTCCCCAGTGCAAGAAAGTTGTTGACCTGCTAAAGCAAGGCTATCAAAGGGCCACAAAGCTGATTTAAGGGACCGCAGCATCTTCCATAGGACGGAAGGCTGAGAGGTCTGGGACCGTTAAGCCTGGAGAAAAAATTGCTCAGGAGTGTGGAGTAATAGGGCACGGACTGTGGCAGGGCTTCAGGCCAAAGACCTTTATTGTTAGCGTAGCGTGCTTTTTACACAAATACAGCCCGTTCACGCACCTAAAAGTGCTACCCGGTTGGCTATTGCTTTAAGTCCACGCGACTCTCACAGAGGCAGGATTGGTCGCCTCTGTATGTCCACGCGCTCCTTTGCTTCTTCTTAGTTGTTTACCACAGCTCCTTCTCTTCAAGGTTGAGCCCTGCAGGTGTCCGGCTGTTTACCAGCTTCTCAATGCCACAGCTCCTTCTCCTTAAGGTCGAGCCATGCAGGGTGATCCCAATATCACCCCCTTTTTGTTTATCTATAAACAAAACCTGATGGTTCATTCGCAACCCGAGGACTGTGAGGAAGATGAACCATCTGTACACTCTTCTATCGTCCTGCACCACGAACTCAGCCCAGCAGTCGGTAGGTGCCAGCTTTACGTGGGCGTCCCCACGGAGGCAACGGTGGCCTTGCCGTACACCGGCCCACTGCCCTTTGGGAAATCCCGGTATTTATACATTTGCAGAGGAACGAGTTTCGACACACGTGGCCAGCGAGTGTCAGAACACGCCTTGGTTGCCACCTTTCAACACAGAGAGCCTATGGCATACGCGCCCGCTGGCCAGACGTGCTGCACGTGCCCCAGCCACCCTGTCTGTTGGTTCGTAGGCTTTGTTCACGCGGCATATTACCGTAATCCAGCAGTCACATATCAACCATGCTCAAGCCAATAGCAGAATGTTACAAGGCAAACAAAATTGTGAATTGTGCTTTATATTCCTCCGTTACTGCATGTCTTCCCCATCCTCCCCTAACCTTGATCAACTTTCTTATCTCTTGGGCTGTTTTCTCTCACCCAGCATAGTATCTGTTTCTTACCCAGCCATCCATTTTCTGATATTCTAACTGCAGTTTTCTCACAGGCCAAAATTCCATCTGTTAACCCCTCCGTATGTATACGATAATTGGCGATAATTTCCATTTCTGCCGACAAGCTAACTATTGCTTTTTCTAGCTGAGATAAACGTCTGAGTCCCAAACAGGATTCCAATTGAAGTTTACAATGTATTACATTATATACATTAACCACTCTGCTAGACTTAGGCTTGCGGTCATACAAGGATACGTAGGACAGAAGGTTACACTTCATCACACGAATCAGATGAACATATTTCACATAGCTGTACTACTCCTCGTGATGGGAAAAGCGCCCGTACAAAGCTATGATAACCTTTATTATATCTCACCAAGGGATTTGTAGTTATAGAGTGCTTTGCCCTAAAAGCTTTCCATGTTCCTCTAATGATACCGCTAATTTCAGTCTGATTAATTATCTGTGTTATAAATGATTTAGTCCCAAACAGGATTCCAATTCAAATGTACAATTTATTAAGCGAATAGAGGCAAGCAAACAGCGCTGGGTGCGCCGGGAGTCTCCGCTCCAGCAAGACGCACGCAGTACAGTTCCTGTTCCTGGTTTATATCCTGTCCGTTAATACATATTCATGAACAGGCGTGTCTTCTTTGGCACATGCCCTCTTCTCCTTCTAGGATCTTCTCGAATCTTCCTCAGCGTGATCCTGTTCGCTAATACATATTCATGAATAGGCGTGTCTGCTAATACATGTTAATGAACAGGCGTGTCTTCTTCAGCGCATGCCCTCTTCTTCTGCTAGAGTCTTCTCGAATCTCCCTCGGCGTGCCCCCAGGATGACCCCAAACCGTATGCATGCACTTTCTTTACACAATACTATGCGGTCAGTGGTCAAACTGGTTTGAGCTGATATACCAGCCAAGTAGTTTAACTTTCTCCTGTAAAATACCCCTTTTTATGGTGCAGGAGAAATCCATAAAAGTCCAGAAGGTTACACTTCATCACACGAATCAGATGAACATATTTCACAATCCCCCATCTTTTTCTTTATAGTATTGATTCGTGTTTTCGTTTCCAACTGAGTACTGCAGATATCTGCATTCCTTGTATAACCGAGTAGATTAATCTAGTAACAATTCCCCACATATCCCCAATACAACTATCCCGATTTTAGTAAGCCAATCACCACCCATAAAATCTCCCTAAAATCCTCCTAGATTGATTCCATTCCAAGTTTATCTCTCAGGAGGCCATTCGTTATACACCTGGACTCCTAGTCGCTCTCCCTAATTTATGGGTAACAGGAAAAAACTAGGTTTTATTGTTGATTACACGTACGGGCTGTACAATTAGAAAAGGTCCTCAGTTTTCCCATTTTTCTGGGGTAAACCCCAGCTGGACTTGTTCCAATATTGACTACAGTTATTTGCCGTAGTCAGAGTCAAGGAACTCACCCCAAGTAGAACTAGAAGAGGTCCGGTCAGGGCCATAGTGGTCGGCGGTCACAGCCCAAAGGGGTTGCAGCCCTTGGCAGACCCTTTTTAAGCCGCAACACCAGTTCCCCTCTGGTCTTGCCCTCTTCCTTCCTTTAAGGGAGTGCTTTCTTAGTACCCAAATTAATTGAGCACTGCTTGTGAAGGCCAGAGCTTTGCTAGATCAGTGGTTTGTCCAGACCTGAGCACTTGCCCGAGCCTGGCGATCCTCTTTATTTGCAAGGCTTTATGGCTACAGAAAACTGCCAGTTAGCCTGCAGTTCTTACAAATAAACACCACCTTCTACACCAAGGACAAATTCTAGTTCCAGCTCCTTTTTCCTGTTCTTCTTTTGCCAACAACTCCTTCCGATGATACTCGTTTGGAGTACCCATTGTTGTTTCCTATTACCCTTTCCCATTGTTTTCCAAACTTGGGGATTACTTATATTGCTCTCCATAGCTTCCCATGGCCATCGTTCACCTCGATTTGTTCCACCACAAACGTAACAATTAGTTATATTCAATGACTTAGCAATGTTTTCAGCAAGATTTACAAGTAGATTTTTAGCAACTGTGGGAATTTCATGTTTCACTCCTGTTTCTATTACAGGAGTAGCCGCAATAAAATTCCCACAGCAATTTAGTCAGATGTGACCTTCCACTCCTTCCCTGGACCTTTCACTCGCGACACATGTGTCCATCCTTTTTCAGCAGTTCTCACAGCTGTTTCTGTAGTGAATAAAACAAGGAAAGGTCCTTCCCAGAGGGGAGATAGGTTTCCTTCTTTCCATGTTTTTATCAGAATTTTATCTCCTGGTTCTAACTGATGAATTGCAAATCCTAAAGGTGGTGTTTGGGCCACCATCCCAATCTCTCTTCATTCTTTTAATCTTTTTCCAATGGTAATTATATCTTGTTGGATACTATGATCCTCAATTACATTGTTCCCCAGAGGCATTCCTTGAAAATAAGGCATGCCATAGAACATTTCATATGGCGATATTCCAGTCTCACTGTATGTTTTTGTTAAGTGTAAACGTTTCGTCCAGGGCATTTGTGTCTCAATCATTAATTTAGCCAATTGTTGTTTTATTGTTTGATTCATTCTTTCTACCTTCCCTGAGCTTTGTGGGTGCCACAGAGTGTGGTATTCCCACTGAATACCTAATGATTGACATAATAGTTTTATTATTTTAGAAGTAATGTGTGTGCCCTGGTCAGAATCAATGTACTGGATTATCCCATATCTAGGTATCAAATGTTCCAATAAAATTTTTACCACCATCTGTGCCATAGCTCGTGCTACAGGGTACGCTTCTACCCACTGTGTTAAATGATCTACTATTACCAATAAATATTTTATCCTCCCTACCTTAGGCAATTCAGTGAAATCGACTTGTACTTTCTCAAAAGGTCTGTAAGCTGTTTTTCTCCCTCCCGTGGCTGCTTGTCGAAACACTGTCTTATTTACCTTTTGACAAATTAAGCAACCTTGTGTAATTTGCTTTGCTATTTCAAAAATTCCAATACAACCAAATTGTTTAAGAAAATGATCACTTAACGCTTTTGTACCCCAATGTGTTTGTGCATGCAAACGTTCTAATAATCGCCTGGTGTAGGCTTTTGGCAGCATTTCTCGCCCATCGGGCAGTGCCCATTTTCCTTGTTCTAATTTAGCTCCTATTTTCTTCAATTTTGTTTGTCCTTCTGGGGTAAACTCCTTCTCTCTTTCCTCTCGTCCTTCTTTGCTGGTGTCCTCCTTTGTTTGTATGACATTAATTTTGGCAACTTTAGTCCTCAAGGCTGCTTCCTGGGCCTCTTTAGCTGCTAAGTTATTTCCTCTAGTTCGGTAATCACCAAAAGTCCCTTTTGGTGTCCCCTCACATGTACCACTGCTATCTCCTTTGGTTCTCTTAACGCCTTTAAAATTTTTACTATTAATTCTTGATGTATTAAATTCCTCCCGTGAGTATTAATCCAACCTCTTTCTTCCCAAATTTTTCCAAAAGTGTGGACCACCCCATATGCGTATTTAGAATCTGTAAATACAGTCCCGCTTCTTCCTTTTAATAATTCCAGGGCCCTACATAGGGCATACAGCTCACAAGCCTGAGCTGACCATGATGGACTAAGAGGTCCTGATTCCACAATTTCTAAGTCCTTATTAATTATTGCATATCCCGATTTTCTCTTCCCTTCTACTACTCGGGAGGAGCCATCTATAAACAGCGCTTCTCCATTTTACAACTCAGCATCTCTTAGATCTGGTCTCACCTTAGTCTGGGTCTCAATTACCTCTAAACAGTTATGTTGTAATTCCTCTGATGGTTCTCCAAACAAAAATTGTGCTGGACTCTGAGCAGAAGTCACCCTCAGTTCTAAGTCAGGGGAGTCTATTAGTATTGCTTCATACTTTAGGGTCCGGCTGTCCGTTAACCATTTTTCCGCTTCTTGTTGTAAAACATTTCTGACATTGTGTGGGGTATACACTTTTAAAGGAGCACTAAAGGTAATCTTCCTAACTTCCTCTATTAATAATGCTGTAGCAACCAAAGCTTGGAGACAAGCAGGCCATGCTCTGCTTACTGGATCAAGTAACTTAGAACAATGCCCCATGGGTTTTTTGGATTCCTGCCCAGTCTTGAGTAAGAACTCCATATGCTGTCTGGCTTGATGTATTCACAAAGAGATAGAAAGGTTTTTCTAGATCTGGGAGGCTCAATACAGGTGCTTGTATTAATGCCCTTTTTACTTCCTCAAATCTCTGATCATCTTCAATAAACCACTTAAGTTGGTTATTAGTTAATTTTTCATATAAGAATTTTACTTTATCACTATAATTTTCAAGCCATGGTCTACAATATCCTACTAATCCCAGTATTTGCCTAATTTCCGTTTTAGTCTGTGGGGGTCTTAAGGATAGAATCCCAGATACCCTATCAGGATCTAACTTCTTCCTTCCCTTACTCAGCCAATGTCCTAAATATTTTACTTCTTGTTCTACAAACTGTAGCTTTGATCGGGACACCTTTAATCCCTTTTCCCCTCGAAAATTTAACAATTTAATGGTGGTTTTTCGGATCCCCTCTTCAGTTTCTCCTGCTACTAATGAATCGTCCACATATTGCAATAATTTTACCTCCTTAGGTATTGTGAAATCTTGTAGAATTGTTTCTAAAGTTTGTCCAAATAGATTTGGTGACTCCGTAAACCCTTGTGGTAACACAGTCCATCTTAATTGTTGTTTTTGTCCTGTTTCGGGGTCCTCCCACTCAAAGGCAAAATAATCTCTGGATGCCTCATCCAGAGGACAGGCCCAAAAAGCATCTTTCAAATCTATTACACTATACCAAGTATGTTTGGGAGATATATGACTCAATAAAGTATAAGGATTTGCCACCACAGGGAATTTAGTGATTTTTCGCTGATTTACAGCTCTTAAGTCCTGCACCATCCTGTATGACCCGTCCGGCTTTTTTACGGGAAGAATGGGCGTGTAACGAGGTGACATACATGGTTCTAGGGTTCCTTTTTCCAAAAGTCTGTCAACTACAGGTTTTAATCCTTTTCGACCCTCCATAGGTATAGGGTATAGCTTGATTCTAATTGGGCGGTGCGGATCTATTATTTGAACGCTTATGGGGTTCATTTTGTCTTTCCAGTTTCCCCTTCCTTATACCACACTGAGAGGTTAATAGCTTCTTCATCCTCTTGTGTTAAAGTGTATAATTTAATCTGCAATTTGTCCCCTTGACTCTGAATGCTCAAGTTTAACTTCAAAATCAAATCCCTTCCTAATAAATTGTATTCCGCTTCAGGGAGCAAAAGTAAATCATTAAGACAAATTTTCTTTTCTGTTTCTACTTCTACATCTTTCAATATATTTACTTTAAAAGGCTCTCCTTTTGCTCCTGCTACTGACACGTAACTCTTCCCTTTTTCTATTCCTTTTGGAAGTTTTTGAATGGTTGACTTTTCGGCCCCTGTATCCACTAAAAATAAAACTTCCTCTTTATGGGGACCAATCAATAATTTTATCAAGGGCTCTGTTGATGTTGAAGTCCCCAGAAGATAGAGCCCCCGACACCCCTAATCTTCTTTGAACATCTTCTCATCTTGTTCCCGCTGACGGCAGTTCTTCTGAACATGTCCCCTCTTGTTACAGGAGTAACAGACGGGAATTGTAAATCTTCCTCGATAAGGCTGTCCCCGGGGTGTCTGCTCTATTCTTTTTTCCCTTTTCTCTCCAGGAGTCGTCTTATTTTTCTGACTTTCCCTTACTGCTGCTACAAAAATTTTTGCTTTTGCTTTTTGTTTTTCTTCGTCCCTCCTAACATAGACTTTCTGGGCTTCTCTAAGTAACTCCTCTAATCCTCTTTCTTGCCAATCCTCCAATTTTTCTAATTTCCTTCTTATATCCCCCCAGGATTTAGCTACAAATTGTGTTCTAAGGAGTGCGGTCCCAGCCACTGTATTCGGATCAATTCCAGAATACATTGGTAGGTTTTTCCTCAACCTCTCCAACCATTCTGTTGGAGATTCGTCTTTCCCTTGTTGTTCATTAAATGCTTTAGTAATGTTTTGCCCTCGGGGAACCGCTGCCCTTATTCCCTGTATGATTAACGTTCTCAAATCCCTCATATTTTGTCTTCCTGGGGGTTGTTGATGATCCCAGTGGGGATCCACATTTGGCCATTTCTGATCTCCCGGGGGTCCTGCCTGACTCTGTCTTTCCCAAATTCTCATTCCAGCTTGTCTAATCATTCCCCTTTCCTCAACAGTGAATAGGATCCCTAAAATGGACTGTATTTCTTCCCAGGTATAAGTATTGGGGCCTAGGAATTGGTCCAATTTTTCAGCTACTCCGAGGGGATCATCTAATAGGGTCCCCATTTCTTTCTGGAAATTTCTCACGTCTGTGGTATTTAACGGGACTGCCACAAACCCCATGCCTCCCTGATTGCCTCCGAGGGGTACTTCTCGTAAGGGATATAGAGAAGCTCCCTCAGATACAGCAGTCCTACTTCTCGTACATGCAGCCGGAGGTCGATCTAATTCCGGTGCTGTTGGTGGTGGAGATAGGGGCAACGGTGGTACAGAGAGAGGTACTACGGCCACCGGAGGGGGAGCCGCTGCCGGAGATGGATTATTAGAACATGGAGGCGGTAGGTTATCCAGTGGCTCCCACTTATCATCTTTTTCCTTTTCACTTTTCCCCTCTTCTTCTTCCTCAAACTTTTCATCTGTTTTTAATGTAAGTATTGAGGCTGGAAAAGAATGTAAAGTTCTGTCCCATAATCCTGCATAATCACTTTCCTCCTGACTAAAAGGTTCCTTTGAATTAACATCTATATTTAAGGCCTGGCAGACCCAGTCTTCAAAAGATCCAAAAACGGGCCAAAAGACATGTGGTCTCAAACGTTCTTTTGGCCATTCTACCATACAATATTGAACTAATTTTTATTTACTTTTTCCTTTTCTGGGGCCCCTATCATTCCAATTTTCAATCATTATTCCTAATGGACTCTCCGGAGGTATTTCTAGTAATTCGCTCCCTTTCTTGTGGTCCTGGGGTCTCGATTTCGTCTGACCCATCTAGGAATTTTTACTGTGGCAATTCCTACAGCCCTTGGCTACCAGTAAGAGTGTCTTGCAGGGGGTTTAGGACCTATCACCCACCCACGAATCCTATAAGAATCTCTTCGGTCCTTCACCGGCCAAGTCCCTCGCGGGAGATTGGAACCGCGGTTAGAAGGCCTCCACAATCGCTTCGGAACGAGGTTCCGTCTCAGTCACACTCTTACACACACAGGCAACCGAATCCCACCCAACCGAACGGTATACACCTTAAATACTTACGACTCCGTCGTCTTTGTTCGGATCTTCGCGCGCAGAATTACGGGCAAAATAAACTGCTGCAGCCGGCAAGGGAGCTCATAAAAAATCAAATTCTTTGCTTGCCCCTATTCAGGTTCAGGATGGCGTTAGTCCCGACCCGACCCGATCAGGAGCCACCAAAAGGTGGGGCGCCCCTCCTAGATCAAGTCAGAATTCAGGAACCAAGACCATCCCGGACGAGCCCCCAATTGTTATAAATGATTTCGTCCCAAACACGATTCCAATTCAAATTTACAATTTATTAAGCGAATAGAGGCAAGCAAACAGCGCTGGGTGCGCCGGGAGTCTCTGCTCCACCAAGACGCACGCGGTTCAGCTCCTGTTCCTGGTTTATAACCTGTCCGTTAATACATATTCATGAACAGGCGTGTCTTCTTCGGCGCATGCCCTCTTTTCCTGCTAGAGTCTTCTCGAATCTTCCTCGGCGTGCCCCCAGGATGACCCCAAACCTTATGCATGCACTTTCTTTACACAATACTATGCGGTCAGTGGTCAAACTGGTTTGAGCTGATATACGAGCCAAGTAGTTTAACCTTCTCCTGTAAAATACCCCTTTTTATGGTGCAGGAGAAATCCATAAAAGTCCAGAAGATTACACTTCATCACACGAATCAGATGAACATATTTCACACCTCTAAGTATGGATCTGCATGTGGCCCACAATCTAGTAATGTTTCTTGCATATGGACCACCCCTGATCATAAAAGACGTTTTAAACAATGGGTGAAGAGACCCCATTATACCATGTCATTGGAACCAGACAGGCTATGGAATTGTATAAACAAGATAAATTGTTACAATATGGATGATTATCTATGGATACCGTTTGCCTCAGACCTCCATCACGCCTTAAGAAGTATATGCCTGTGCCACAATTACAGTGCTCCAATCCCTAGCTTACAGACAGCATGTCAGATAGAATCCTCTAAACACATGGCTAGTAAATGTAGGATTCCTTCCCAACATTATAAAAAACGGATGCAAGACTCATGAGCCAGTAGTAAAGAGCACAAGTACCACTCTAATGTATCCTGCACTGCTTGAGACCGTATGGGTATGTTCTAATGAAGAGATATCAGATTACAGTCAACCCTATTGGGATGGGTTAGAATGCACTTTAGGAATTCCACAAGTTTATCTCCCATAATAGCTTTTAATCATACTCAGGAGTCATTCACTGTAGTCATTAATGAAACCAAGAGGGTACAGAACAAAGAGAAATGTATTGCCCTCCGTGTCACGGCCAAGCTATTATACAGCAGGGATGAGAGTAAGCTTAGCAATGGGATTGTTTTGGACTTCTTCGGCTGTGATAATTGAAAATTGATTATATCTAGAAAATCTACCATGGCAAGGAGAGACTCTAGCTAATTGTATGCAGCCAGCCAGCAAGGCTAAGCAACACCCAGCTTGTACCCACGAGCAGCCTCACAGATGACTTTAGAAAATCAATTAGCATTGAATATGGTACTACTAAAGGAGAACAGCGTTTGTGGATGGCTGAATAACACCTATCCTGGCAAAACCTGCTGTCAATTCCAAATGTGTCCGCTACTCTGCATCAAGCTAGAGATGAAATGCAAAAAACTGTGGACCAAACCCATGAGCTCAATGAGAAGATGAAACCAAGCAACTGGCAATGAACGAGGTGGATTTAAAATATTTTCAGTTGGCTCAGATTAAAAGTTAGTGGATGGGATCATAGTCTAACCCAGTATGTATTAATGTTTATCATAATTGTTATTGTTATTGTCCGTATTTGATTGTCACGTGTGAAATCTATGATAACTAGAGCTGTAACCATGCGTGTTAAGAGGATCCACATCTATGATCCTGAATACATCCCTTTAATACCATCCCCTATTATAAATTGCGACGAGCGAGGGAAGGCAAGCAGTCGACTCAATATGAGTGATAAGGCAAGCTTCAACTTTATTGCAAAACCTTACACATATTTATACACTAAGTTCTACCTTATGCATACTTGTCTTACAATCATTGGCTTAGCCCTAAAGATTGCATTATCATACTCCTCCTACTTGCGGTTACTGCTACGTGGTCCGGGTTCCATCCTGTTTTTCTTATACAGTGCTGCTTCTTAGCTGTTTACCACAGCTCCTTCTCCTCAAGGCCGAGCCCTGCAGATGTCCAGCTGTTTACCAGCTTCCCAATGCCACAGCTCCCTCTTCTCAAGGCCGAGCCGTGCAGATATCTAGCTGTTTACCAGCTTCTCAATGCTGCAGCTCCTTCTCCTTAAGGTCGAGCCGTGCAGAGTGATCAAAACATCTCCCCCTTTTTGTTTTTGTATAAACAAAACCTGATGGATCATTCGCAACCCGAGGACTGTGAGAAAGATGGACCCTCTGTACCTTCTTGTATCGTCCTGTGCCACGAACTCAGCCCAGCAGTCGGTAGGTGCCAGCTTTACGTGGGCGTCCCCACGGAGGCAACGGTGGCCTTGCCGTACACCGGCCCACTGCCCTTCAGGAAATCCCGGTATTACACATTTGTAGAGGAACGAGTTTCGACACACGTGGCCAGCGAGTGTCGGAACTCACCTCAGTTGTCACCTTTTAACACAGGGAGCCTATGGCGTATGCGCCCGCTGGCCAGACGTGCTGCACGCGCCACAGCCCTCCCGTCTATTGGTTCGTAGGCTTTGTTCACACGGCATTTTTTCATAAATCGGCAGTCACATATCAACTTATGCTTAAGTCAATAGCAGAATATTACAAAGCAAAACAAATCTAGCTGTACTACTTCTAGTGATATAAACTACTCCTAGTGATAGAAAAAAGGTACTTGTATAAGGGTATGAAGACCAATATTATATCTTACCAAAGCATTTGTAGTTAGAGAACACTTTGCCTCAAAAGCTTTCCACGTTCATCTCATGATACCGCAAATTTCAGTGTGATTTACCCCTACTTTTTCTTTTGACTGAGGTGGCATCCAGATTGCGATGACACCTGATAGTGTCATGATGTGTCCAACGATGACGATGGCGACTGCCGCACCCATGGCCTCACCCACTTCGAGGCACCTGCAAAGTGGGTAAAACCATGGGTAAAACCATGGGTAAAACAGCCACCACCGTCAACCTCGTCCCCTGGTTAGCAGTTGAAAAGGTCCTTTCTCCTTCCTCAAATAATTTAGCACATATAAGGCTTTATTCAAACGTTCTTAGGGTAATGTGGTAGCCTCTCCCCCTTTTTGTTTTGAGCGTGATTATCTAACAAAGCTCATTCATTGGGTGTGTAAGATACTTGTTGGAGTTATTCGCTAGCCAAGCATTCTTTACTACCTTTTGAACCATTCCTTGTAGACAATGCAATAAACATGGTACAATAAGCATTAGTATTAAGATAACAAGTACTATAACAACTGCCCCTTTTATTAAGTCTTGTAACCATCCACTTAGGCCCAAACTTGACAGCTATGATTCGAGGTTTAGTGAACTTGTCTGTAACCTGTCTGTTAAGTCCTTCAGTTTTTGTAATTGTTGAGTGACCGACTGTGATGTATCTGTTAAATTCATACAACACATGCCATCAAACTCCTCACACCCGTGCCCTTGGGCCAAAAGTAGGAAGTCGATAGCTGCCCTATTTTGCAATGTCGCATGCCTTATTGAGTCAGTTTCCATTAACAAAGCACTGAGTGTTGCAGAAGTAGCATTGGTTTGTTTCGCTAGCCAACATCCCAATTTATTTAAAGTGGTTAAGCCTTGGGCAGCAGCGACCCCAGGGGCAAGGAAAGAGGTTAGTATGGTTTTGTCCGCAGTCCAAAAATCCAGTTGGTCATTGCACTCTTCCTGATATTTTCAAATCTGTCATCTTATTCTATGCCGTGGGGTAAGGTTCAATATCATAGAAGTGTTGGGAGTTAACAATGTTAGGTGCCCCAATGTGTAAGGACCACCTCTCAAACGGGAGGGAACACCGTGCCATGCACGATCACCACAAATCAAGAATATTCCTTTAGGGAGTCTCATTGGGACAATAGTAGAGCGTGAGATGTTGCTCGTTGTATAATTACACCAATTGGTAGCATTCTGAAAAATGGCTAACGTGGGGTTTACATCCTGTGACCTGGTATCGTCCTGTCCTGTATAATTAAAATATAAACAGGTAGGGGCTGTCATGCATCCTAAAATACCCAACTCCTGCGGTTCCAACAACTCCTGTGGTCCGTGTGTCATCCATCCGTCCCACTTATCCATAGCTGCAGAGGTGTTTGTTATTTTTTAAAAACAAGGTTAGGTCAGGGGTGGTCTTCTTTACCACCATTGTCGAATCATAGTCCCCTAAGGGCAGACCAACTAAGCATGTTGTAAACAGATTCTCAGCAGTGGATATAGATAAGCAAAGGTGGCCTTGGCCCGTTTGATTAGCTAGTGTAACCCAGATATTTTTTCTTGGTTGAACGGAAAACCACGCCTGAACCTGGCATATCAAACACGTGACTATCAGACTCACGAACAACGGGATTTGCGTCCTGCGTCGGTAAAGACTGTCATCCCATTCACTGGGGTCTCCGATCACATAGGCATTTCTTCAAACTGCTGATTAGCCAACAGTGACAATAATCTATCGGACGGATAGCTATTTGTAACCTGTTCTAAAAAATCAGAGATTGCGATCTGAAACTCCAGAGAACTGGCTAACAACCAATCTAAGTACTTTTGAGATACAGGAACATAAATTATTACAGGTTCTAATCCAGATATTTCTACAATTCCTTGTCTTCCCTTAATAATGAGTTGTGCAAATAATTCATATCTGGTGACCACTATTTTTCTGGGTTGATAGGAGAGAAAAACCCATTCTAATACTTTCAAACTGTTTGCTGTATTTCCTAACTGTACGGTCAATCCTAGTGGATATTGCCGTTCCCCTCCTGAATTAACTATCATAAGCGAGATACTCTCAGTAGGTGAACATCTGTGAGCATAGGTTGTTGCTATCTTCTCAGTAATTTTCTGCAAAGCCTGGTGTTGATCCTCGTCCAGTTGACGTCGCTCTGGAGCCTCCACCGAAGACTCCAGGAGCGGCATCAATGGCCTCAGATCATCATTAGTAATTCCGCAAATATTGCGAACCCACTGTATATCCCCCATTAATTTTTGGACATCAGAAAGATTTTCTATTTTCGCCTTAATCTTTATTTTTTGTGGGTGGACCACTGCCCTGGTAATAATCCAGCTCAAATATTGCCATGGTTCCTTCTTTTGAATTTTTTTCGGTGCTATTTTTAAACCCCGTTTTCCTAAATAGTGCTCTAAGTGCTGTAAAATGTGGTCTGCATTCAATTGTGTCCCTGCTATTAATATATCAACTATATAATGATACGTTATTAAATCTGGATACTTTTTCCACACCGGTTCTAGAGCCCATGCCACAAATGTCTGACACATCGTAGGTGAATTTTGCATTCCTTGTGGTAACACTACCCAATGATACTTTTTGCTAGCTCTCCTTTATTTACCGATGGTACCATAAAGGCAAACTTCTCTGCATCCTCAGCTGCTAAGGGAATGGTAAAAAAGCAATTGAAATATACTCTTCGATTCCCTGCAAAAGAAATGATACATTTGTGACAATAATTACGACGACATAGAACAAACCCACAACACCGTTTTACAAATATGGCATATTGAAGTTCCTGCTCTTGAACGTCCGGGGAGAGCCGCTGAGACAGTCAACGAGCCGTCATTCCGCATACAAAAGAGTGAAAGCATCAGCTGGCGGTATGTCGGAGTTGACTGCGTCCGTGGGACGTGTGACAAGGTCTTCAGGTCTTACTGCCGGCCGTACCGACCTGGTCGGTACCCACTTCGCTCCGTCCCCTCCCTCTCTGCCAAAGTCTCTTGTCTCATGCCTCGCCAATGTTGGGCAGGGTCGGATCTTGACTTGGGGGAAGAATCATCCCAGGCAGCCCCCTCCTGTTGCGGCACGCACGGGTCAGGAGGCGGGGGCCAAGGAGGACTCGCCACCTCCGTTGGTTGCGTTAGCGGGGGCGGGGGGCGGGCGGGGTGGGGGGGGAGGCGGGCGGGGGTTGCTCGTTCTCACCATTCCCAGCTCGGCCTCCCTTCTCTCCCGGGGCTGTGGCAGCGGCAGCTGCTGCCGCCGTCCGCTCTGATTTTATCCCCTTTATAGAGTCTCTGACTAATCGCCAGGTTGTTAACACTTTCGCGGCCGTATGATCCTCTTTAGAGGCTGCCTCAAACACCAATTTCCCTGCTTTCTCCCAGGTAGGTAACTCAAAAGCTGTTGCAGAGTCTGCTGCTAGCCCCTGGCTCTTCAAAACAGTCTCCAATAGCAATCGCCACGTTGTTGCTAGCTCCGCTGCTTGCCCATCTCCTTTCGAGACTCACCCCATTGATCTTTCACATGGGCACACAGGGGAACACTGAGTACATTGTTCTGGGCAACGTTGTCCCGTCTTGCCCTCACATACATCATCGTAGATCTGTTTCTCTGACTTATTTATGCAGCCGGTTTACTCGGTGCATCTGGCACCTCAGGAGGTGCAGTCAGAGTCGCTGAAGGTCCTGGACCCTCTGACTCAGTTAAAAAGGGATTGGTTGAAGACGGTTTAACAGCCTCCTCCATATCAGCTGCAGCTTTTCTCTCTGCCTTTAAGGCTTTTAATGTGGTTAACATCAACTTCCATGCCGTCACTAACTCTGCGGTGGTTTTATCTCCATTCCCAATATGTTCCTATAACATTTTTCCTATCTCCTCCCACGTCTCTGCCTTAAACGCCACGGACGCATCGGGGGGGTACCCTTTTTGGCACCAAATTAGAAGCCTTCTAAGTGTATATTCATCATATTTCAGTCCTCTCTTAGAGAGCATATGTGGCAGGAGTCTGACCATCGCCCCTTCTTCATGTGATGCGTTCTGCCTTTAGTTCTTTTAATGTCTCTAGGATCAACCTCCAGAGCGTCGTAAATTTTATACTGTCTTTGTTGCCTGTGCTATTCACTTTTCAGTTTTATATCTTTTCATGCAATTAATAACATCTCTCCAAGATTTCATTAATTTTTTTTGCTGATTTATCATCATCGATTACTAGATCCCACAATCAATCTCCATAAGAACGCCACTCGTCTACTTCAAACATACTTTCAGGGTCTTTAAAAGACCCTTTCGCTTTCCCTAATGTAATTAACCCAGCCAGATCTTTTAATTGGCTTACTCCCCGCTTTTCTAAAAAGCATTTTAAGATTTCGAACGCTACCTCTATTTCCATTGCGCGCTATGTTGACCTTCTTAATTATCCGGTCAATTATTTTTGCAGCCTTTTCCCATGGGTAGCCTTCTTTCGGACGGCGAACCCCTTCTTAATTATCCTGGGTTCAAGCACGGATCAGGCGCGCCGCGGCAGCGTCCGCCGATCTTCTGCTCCCTGGTCGCTGCTACCAGTGCTTCTCCGATCTCGCTGTCCGGTGAAAAACAAGGATGGGGTCCCTGTTCGGGCGCCACTTGCGACGAGTGAGGGAAGGCAAGCAGTCGACTCAATATGAGTGATAAGGCAAGCTTCAACTTTATTGCAAAACCTTACACATATTTATACACTAAGTTCTACCTTATGCATACTTGTCTTACAATCATTGGCTTAGCCCTAAAGATTGCATTATCATACTCCTCCTACTTGCGGTTACTGCTACGTGGTCCGGGTTCCATCCTGTTTTTCTTATACAGTGCTGCTTCTTAGCTGTTTACCACAGCTCCTTCTCCTCAAGGCCGAGCCCTGCAGATGTCCAGCTGTTTACCAGCTTCCCAATGCCACAGCTCCCTCTTCTCAAGGCCGAGCCGTGCAGATATCTAGCTGTTTACCAGCTTCTCAATGCTGCAGCTCCTTCTCCTTAAGGTCGAGCCGTGCAGAGTGATCCCAACAATAAATTACCAACCAACAAGAGAGGATGAAAACACAGGAAGGAGAGATGAATGCCTCGACCCACCTAAATACAAATTACACAATGTTCCTCTCAGTGAGTTGTGACTAAGGTCACAGGGTGGATAATGTGGGAAACCACTGTGGGTCTGTAGGGAGTAGCAGGGTTTGACTGGAGCAACACGCTCCTCTTCAAAAGCAACCCTGATGGGTTGCAGTCAGACAGTCTCATAACTGACTATTGTTGAGTGATGTCTGGGATGAGGCGAAAGCCTTGCAGCCTGATGTTCTACGGCAAGGCCACAAAGACCTCCATCAAACGTGAGTAAGCTGACCATTATTAATAACTGAAATTCTTATTAACTCTTCATTCCTATTGATCGATGCTATTTGAGTTATATAGTATCTATCGGTCTACAACAAATAAATGAATAAAAAATTAATGAACTGATTAAGTTTTTATTAATCAAATTAGTCTAAATCAATCATTAATAATTACTTATTAATAACAGTCGTTACCTATTAAGATCGATTATTTTATTTATTAGTATTTTGTGGTACTGCATTAACACTACTGTCCTCCAGTTACTTATCATGTATTTTTTTTTCTTTATCATCACTCTGATTTACTGTTGTAATTATCTACTATCAATTCATCATTATTAATTATCATTAATTACACGTGCTACACGACGGCTCTGTTCCTCACCTAGAACTTGTTATCAGTAAAGTAGTTCCTTATTAACGTGATCTTAATCCACTGGATGTTAATTCCAGTAAATATTAATCTGTATTGCTCTATCGCTAATCATTACTTCGTATATTAATTACCGGTTAATGAATTATTTATTACATTCATTAACCATAGGTCGGTGTATGTTAATCCATCAAGAATTAGCAGAGAGTGCCAGATCAGCATTTGTCCTAAACCTGCTCTCCCCACTCCCTCCTCCCAAACCGCCCGCCTGCCCTCACCCCGGAGAGTTCTGTGTAAAGACACCCACACGCACCCTGCACACCCCCCGTTTCTTTTTGATTGTCATTTTTTTAGCTATTTATTTATCTAGCCTCCCTCCCCCTTACCTTTTCTTACTCTTCTCTCTCACCACCAGGGACCGGGGACCGGGGACCAGGCAGAGGCGGCGGTGCCCAGCCCCAGCCGCCCGCCCTCCCCACCCCACCGCAGCGAGCCCCATTGCTACAAGGCCGCCAGAAGTTAATCTGCTTATGTGTAAACGTGGTGGCAGCTGAGGTATGTTTAAGAATACTGGTAAGTGTTGCTAGAAACCTACAAATATTTTCCGGGTGTTAACCGCGGGGTGCCAGCTTTGTGGGCCTACCACCCAGCACCCAGCTCTGCGCAGGTCTGGAATAAACCGGTATCTCGTCTCGGTGTGTGAGACTGGCCTATCGCACGCCGGGAAACGAAACCGCCTTTTCGGACACCACCATCAGCAAAGCAGCGACCCCGCTTTGCCTGAGGCTGCTGGGCCTGTCCTCTGGGCGCTGCTCACCACTGGAACGCATCCCGCTGGCGACGGACACGCCGACGGCCGCTAGCGAGAGGCGCGGCCCACCTCTCCGGCAGCCGGAGCCCGGCCTCGGGGACGCAGGTCTCTGCCCAGGCCGAGGCACGGGGCTGCTGCTTTCCCAGGGACGGCTTCAACCGGGAGCCGAGCCGAGCACATCGCCCGCAGGCGGACACCGAGGCGGGCCACAGCGCAGGCTGTAGCAGAGAAGGCGGCGTTGTCCACAGCGTTACCAGACTTTTTCGTTTCTTACTGCGTGCACACCCGCCACACACGCTCCCAAACCGGCCCCGGCACGAACCCCTCGCCCGCGGCCACACGCACACACGGAGACACCCCCCCTCCCCCTTCCGCCAGCAGTTTTGCCGGCCCGGGGAAGGAAGGAAGGCGGGAGACTTTAGGACCCCGCGGCGTCCCTGCCGCACCCGTGCCCCCCTCCCGCCTTTCGTCCTCAGTCCGTCGGTCGGCCAGTCCGTCGGTCAGTCACCCTGCTGAAGGTATGCGAGGCACAAAGCGGGGGTATTGTTTAGGCTCTGTCAGGAGTCAACGAGGCGCAAGCCTGAGGGAAGGAACAAGGCAACCGCAAAGGGAACGCAACTGCCGACCTTTGAGTGAACTATCCTAAGTAACATCTAATTAACATCGACTCGGCATAGCACAAGCCTGCCCTCCGGTAGGGGAAGACCCCTACCCACAGAAGCCCCTTCCTCACGGGGCACGCGCAGTAAAAAAGGAGGACGCTGTCGCCGTGGAGACGAGGCTTGCGGGAACCAACAGGCGCAAGGGCGCCTGCGCCAGCTCTCAAAAAAATAACGGTGACTTGTTGCTCGGAGCGTAGAAATATTTTCCCTGCGTTAACCGAGGCGCGCCAGCTTTGTGGGCCTACCACCGGCACCCAGCTCGGCGCAGGGGCGGAAGAAAAGCCGCCGTCTCGACTCCGTGTGTTTCCCGGCGCTCTGCGCACCGGGTGACGGAACCCGCGTTTGGCACAACAGCCCCGCTGCGCGCGGGCCGCCGCCGCCGCGCGGTGAAAACCAACGAACGCGAACGGCGGGGGAGGTGAAAAACGAAAAGAGAAAAAAAAACCCCCAACCCAACCGACCCAAACAGAAACCTCCGAAAAGCGCCGCCATCCCCCCTCCCCCAGCCAGCCTCTGCGCCAGGCTCCCTCCCCCGCCGCCGGGGGGGCCGGTTGCCGGGCAGCGGGGCACGCGCGGCTGCAGCCCCCCTTGCCCCCCGCTGCTCCGGGGCGCCGGAGAGTCTCCGGCCGGGGGGGGCCGCACCCACCGGCCTGCGGGTCCGGAGCTGCAGCGCAGGGAGGGGGAGCGCGCGCGCGCGGTGGGGGGGTGGCTGAGTGAGTCTGAGCGCGCGTGTGTCGCGGGGGGGGGCGGTGTCTGCAGGATCGCGGGCGCAGACCTTAATATATTTATTTTTAACAACGGCTTGTTTAGCCTGGGGAAGTGGAGGGTCAGGGCACTGCAGTAGCTGCAGCCTGCAGCTGCTTGAAGAATGGTTTTGTGATAAATGATTTAGTCCCAAACAGGATTCCAATTTAAGTTTGCAATTTATTAAACAAATAGAGGCAAGCAAACAGCGCTGGGTGCGCCGGGAGTCTCCGCTCCACCAAGATGCACACCTTCACTTCTTACAGTTCCTTCCTTTATACTTCTCTAGGCTTCGTTTCTTGCCTTTCTCCGCCTTTTTCTTGGAAGATGACTCTTTCTTTAAGTACGTCACCACTTCCCCGGTCTGCGCATGCTTCATCTTTTTCTAGGTGGTCGTCCGGTGGTCGTTGGGAGGAAGATGTTCCTCTTCGTCAGTGCACCCTACATGACCTCTCTGTTTGTGCAGGCGCTCCGTTATTCCACTTATATTATGCTACCTTATTTGGCTATACATTTTCTTGACATTTCTGCGGTTATTTACAACACTGGTTTGCACTAGTATATCAGGAACTAACTTACATATCAGGAGGCTACATAAGCTTCACATATCAAGGGAGTTACCCAAACTATACTTATCAGGAAGTTACATAAAGACTACCACTCCCCTGTTTATGGTCATGCCCTACATATATTCCTTTATTTCAATATAAATGACATTTGCTTCAAGCTTATATTCACTAGATTTTCTTTACACGAATCGCTCATTCCTCACAATCCCCCGTTTTCTTTTTCACCACTGTGATTCGTGTAAAATTTATTTAAAGTTTGTTTGATGGGTATTAACTCGGGTTCCTCTATATGTTTTACCAACATTAAAACATGTTTTCTCTCACTCTGTGTTGGTTCTATTGGAGTGGCTGTAAATTTCATTCCATTAATCGCAGAAGCTACAGCTTGTGAAAGACAAGGAATTAGACATGGTATTATTAACATACCTCCAAACAATCCTAACAAAACGATAATGATTTTTGTTACCCAGTTTCCTGAGAATAAATTTTCCCACGTTGTCCATAGTCCTTGGACATTTATTCCATTCCACGTTTGGACTGGCACATGGGCTACTTTTTTCATTTCTCTTACTAATTCATTGATGGCTTTTCCTTCATCATTTATCTCTAAACAACAATTTGTGAGATTAAATTTTCCACAGACTCCTCCTTCCTGTGCTAGTAAATAGTCTAGTGCGAGTCTATTTTGATATAGGGCTGTACGCATTTTAGTATTTTGTTTAGCCACCAATCCTAGAGCATTACCCGTTTTATTTACAATTATTTCTACTACAGCTTGCAACCTGATTATTCTATTCAACATATAAATGGGGGTCCTATATCCCCAGGACCCATCTTCTGCCCATGTCGCTGGGTCATAATATGCTATTATTCTTTCAGGTGGCCACTCATTATCTTTCCATTTTCCTATTTGTAGCTCTCTTTTTTCCCTTCGGTTGTGAGTTTCTAATGCGTCTGTATATACCAGTACCCCTAGGCGTTCTCCTCGGTTTATAGGTAATAAGAGAAAGCTTGGCCGTATAGTTCCTAACACGCACGCTCCGGTCCAATTTTTTGGTAATCGGGTATATGCAAATTTTCCACAGATCCAATATTGCCCTTCTGGACTTGACCACCCTTTATCAATAGTGGTTCCGTTGGTCCAATTCGCATGATTTTTACTTATTTCTTGGGCAGTGCCCCATTTATCCTACTTTTGGTAAGTACTATTCCAGTTATATCCCCCTTCACATACTAAATATCCGACTGGTTTACTCCCAGCGTCATTTTGCCAACAGCTTCTTCTTATTATGCTGGTTTGTAATATCCATTGTTGTTTCCTGACCTGAGTTGATATGTTCTAAACATTAGGGTCTGGTATGTTGCTCTCTTGGGCCTCCCAGGGCCAATTCTCTCCTGATTAGTTCCACCACATACATAACAATTAGTTACATTTAGTGACTTAGCAATGTTCTCAGCAAGATTTACAAATAGATTTTTAGCCACTGTGGGAATTTCATATTTCGTTCCTGTTTCCATTTCATGACAAAATGACTTAAATAACAGTCTATGCTGCACCGATTCTCTTTTCTTTCATTTCAATATTAATAACTACACCTGGGTCTTCTCCAGGTCCATATATCTTAAGTCCAATTTTGGTTATTTTTTTCTGTTTCCAAATTTCTAAATTTATAAGGGTTAAATTTACTAAATTACAGGTACAGGTTGTACAATTATGGTCTGTTTGTACCCTTGTGATTGAAGCTTGTAAATCCCCACATTGGCTGTCATATCCCCAGCTTGCAGTATCCTAACATACACAAGACCATCCCCTTCTTCCACATAGGTGTGCTGACTGATATCTCACCGTTTGACTAGGTACATAATCAGGATTTATCTGACATTGACGTCCACCTCCACCTGGGCAAATATATTTTGGTTGATTACTATAGTATCATCTCCACTCTACACTCCCACAATTAATATCCAGATCATCATCTATAATATCGCATGCATCAAAAATTACCGATACTGATGTGCTCAAATTGGCCATATCCTTACTTATTCCAATTAATCTTCCTACTTCCGAATTTGTTTTCATTTCTACCCACTATTGATAAAGAAGTTCCTTTGGATCGTAACAAACAGTATCATTTTCCACCGAGCATTTCTTATATTGTGTTCCATTGTATATACAACTCCCGTTCTGTTTCCCTTTGCACTCGTAATAGGTGTGGTACATTAATGTTTTATTACTTACTCGTCCGTGCTGGGCGGTTCTTATGCACTCGGTGCAATTTTGATTACCTGTCACCAGGTTGGTGAGTCCGAGTAAAATCAGGAGAGGTCCGGTAAGGGATCTCATGGTCGGAGGCATCAGCTACAAGGGGTGCTCGTCCTTGACTGGCCTTACTTGGTCGCGACTGAGAATCCCCACCCGGTCTTGCCCTCTCCCCCTTCTCAAGCGGACTTCTTTATTTCGATGACAGTAATAAATCTTACCCACCAGAAATCTCCTATAGGAGTAGTCTGTCCACACTGAATGCAGAGGAAACTTCAGCTTTGAATTTGAAAACGTCCCTGTTAGCCTCTGTGGGAAATGATATATTTGTTACACAGGTTACACCTAACCCTCAATAATCATACAACATGGTTTACAGAGTGGACATAAACTTAGTCCTGCCCGATAATTGCTTAATGCTATAGTCTTTAATTCGTGATCATTTCTCATACGTTCATTCCCTTTTTAATGTTATTTTTGTGGTTCCAGGTTGTAAAATAACTTTCCAGTCTTTCATGGGTCCTTTTACTCGAGTCGCGTGCGTCCACCCCTTTTCCGCGGTCCGGATGGCAGTATCTGTAGTTAACAATACAACAAAGGGTCCTTCCCATGAAGGAACTAAAGTTTCTTTCTTCCAAGTTTTGATCAGTACCTTATCCCCTGGTTTGAATTGATGGATTGCAAACCCCAAAGGTAGGGTTTGTGCCATTATTCCTATATCTCTTAGTTCTTTCAACCTTTCTCCTAAAATGATAACATATTTCCGAATATTATAATCTTCCACTACATTGTTTCCCTCGGAGATAGGGCATGCCGTATAAAACCTAATATGGCGATAATCCAGTCTCACTGTGCGGTTTGATCCTTATGTTAAGAAGGGCTAGCGGTAAACATTTAGTCCATGGCATCTGTGTTTCAACCATTAGCTTCGCTAGCTCTTGCTTTATTGTTTGGTTTATTCTTTCTGTTACTCCCAAACTTTGAGGATGCCATGGGGTATGATATTCCCATTTAATACCTAATGATTGGCACAAGGATTTTATAATTTTAGAAGTAAAGCGAGTGCCTTGATCAGAATCAATATATTGTATTATCCCATACCTGGGGATTAGGTGTTCTAGTAAAATTTTATCACCGTCTGAGCTGTCGCTCTTGCTACAGGATAGGCTTCGACCCATCGTGTTAAATGGTCTACTATAACTAACAAATATTTCAATCTTCCTATTCTTGGTAATTTGGTAAAGTCGACTTGCATCCTTTCAAACGGTCTATAAGCTAGTTTTCTTCCTCCCATGGCCACTTGTTGAAACACGGCCTTATTTGCCCTTTGACAAGTTAAACACCCTTGTGTAATTTGCCTTGCTATTTCAAAAAATTCCAATACAGCCAAACTGTTTAAGGAAATGATCACTTAACACTTTTGTACCCCAATGTGTTTGCGCGTGTAAGCGTTCTAATACCTGCCTAGCGTAAGCTTTTGGCAACATCTCTCGCTCATCAGGTAATGTCCATTTCCCTTGTTCCACTCTAGCTCCTATTTTCTCTAATTTTGCTTGTTCCTCCAGCGTAAACTTTTTCTCCTTTTCCTCTTATCCTCTTCCACTAGTGTCCTCCCTTGTTTGTGTATGATTAATTTTAACAGTTTCAATCCTCAAGGCTGCTTCCTGAGCCTCCTTATCTGCTAAATTATTTCCTCTAATTCGATAATCTAATCCCTTTTGGTGTCCCCTCACATGCACCACGGCTATTTCCTTTGGTTCTCTTAACACTTTTAAAATTTTACTATCAACTCCTGATGTATTAAGTTCTTTCCTTGAGTGTTAATCAAGCCTCTTTCCTCCCAAATTTTTCCAAAAGTATGGACTACTCCATATGCATATTTGGAATCTGTGAATATGGTCCCTCTTCTTTCTTTTAATAATTCCAGGGCCCTACATAAGGCATAAAGCTCACAAGCCTGAGCTGACCATGATGGACTCAGAGGTCCTGATTCCACAAGTTCTAAGTCCTTGTCAATTTTTGCATATCCTGATTTTCTCTTCCCTTCTATTACTTGGGAGGATCCATCTACAAACAATTTTTCTCCTCCCTCCAATTCAATATCTCTAAGATTGAGCCTTACTTTTGTCTGGGATTCTATAACTTCTAAACAATTGTGTTATAGCACTACTGCTTCTGAGGGTTCCCCAAACCGGAACTGAGCGGGGCTCTGGGCAGAGGTGACTCCTAATTCCAAATTAGGTGAATCTATCAAGATGGTTTCATATTTCAAAAGTCTACTATCTGTCAACCATTTCTCTGTCCTCTGTTGGAGGACATTCCTAACATTATGTGGCATATATACCTTTAGAGGTACACTAAAGGTAATTTTCCTAGCTTCCTCTATCAATAATGCCATAGCAACTAGGGCTTGGAGACATGCTGGCCACCCCCTGCTCACCGAATCTAACAATTTGGATAAATATCCCACCAGTGTGTGTGGGTTTTTTGGGTTTTTTTTTTTTGTTTTGTTTTGTTTTGTTTGGGTGTTTTTTTTTTTTTTTTTTCCATTCCCTTTTTAGTCTGTGGAGGTCTTAGGATTAAAATACCAGAAACCCGGTCAGGATCTGATTTCTTTTTTTTTCCTTTGCTTAACCAATGTCCCAAATATTTTACTTCTTGCTCTATAAATTGTAATTTCGAGCAGGACACTTTTAATCCCTTTTTCTCTAAAAAATTTAACAATCTAATGGTGGCTTTTCGGGTCTCCTCTTCAGTTTCTCCTGCTACCAGTAAATCATTCACATATTGTAATAATTTTTCCCTCCTCGTGTACTGTAAAACCTTGTAAGATTTTCTTTAAGGTCTGTCCAAACAAATTTGGTGACTCCGTAAACCCTTGTGGTAGCACAGTCCACCTTAATTGTTGTTCTTCGTCCTGTTTCGGGGTCTTCCCATTCAAAGGTAAAATAATCTCTGAACCCCTTATCCAAAAGACAGGCCCAAAAGGCATCTTTCAAATCTATTACACTATACCAAATATGTTTAGGAGACAGGTGACTCAATAAAGTATAAGGATTTGCCACGACAGGGAATTTGGTGATTGTTCGCCGATTCACGGCTCTCAAATCCTGTACCATCCTATATGTACCATCTGATTTCTTTACAGGGAGTATCGGGGTATTGTGGGGTGACATACATGGTTCCAAAGTCCCATTTTTTAGTAATTTATCCACAATAGGTTTTAGACCTCTCCGGCCTTCTATAGATATAGGATATTGTTTAATTCTAATTGGCTTATGAGGGTCTGTTATTTGTACCTTGATGGGTTCCATATCTAATCTCCCAACATCTCCTTCCTTATACCATACTTGGGGGTCAATTTTTTCCTCATCAAGTTGGGTTAAGGTACATAAGTTAATATATAACCGATCTCCTTGGTTCTGAATAGTTAGGTTTAGTTTTAAAATCAAGTCCCTCCCTAATAGGTTATATTCTGCTTCTGGTAATAAAAGTAAATCATTTAAACAAATTTTTGTCTCTGTCTCAATCTCTACTTCTTCTAAGATGGGGACTTTGAAGGGTTCTCCTTTTGCACCTGTTACTGACATCTGGGCTTTTCCTTTTCCTACCCCTTTTGGGAGTTTCTGAATCGTTGACCTTTCAGCTCCAGTATCTACTAAAAATAAAAATTCTTCTTTTTGGGGACCTACTAATAGTTTTATCAAGGGCTCTGTTGATGTTGAGGTCCCCAGAAGATACAACCCCTAACACCCCTAATCCTCTTTGAACATTTTCTCATCCCATTCCCGTTTACGGCAGTTTTTCTGAACACGTCCCTTTTTGTTACAATAGTAACAGATGGGAGTTGTGGGTCTGTCTTGATGAGATTGTCCCTGGGGTGGCTGTTCTGGTCTCTTATCTTTTTTTCTCTCCCAGCTGAGTCTTACTCCTCTGACTTTCCCTCACTGCTGCTACAAAAATTCTTGCCTCTGCTTCTTGTTTTTCTTCGTCCCTCCTGACATAAACCTTTTGAGCTTCTCTTAGTAATTCTTCCAACCCTCTCTCTTGCCAGTCCTCTATCTCCACCCAGAGGTACTTCCCGTAAAGGATACAAAGACGCTCTGGGTGCTCAGTTTGGGATCCTCCCCTTAGAGTTGAATTCGACCCTGGGGCCGTAGGGGAAGTCATCAAATTTGGTGACGGTATTTGACGGGTAGCTGGATTATACGGGGGAGGTAAGTGATCTAGGGGGTCCCAATCCTTCTTTTCCTTTTCCATGTTGTCGTGGTTTAGCCCCAGCCGGCAACTAAGCACCACGCAGCCGCTCGCTCACTCTCCCTCCCACAGTGGGACGGGGGAGAGAATTAGGAAAAACCTCGTGGGTTGAGATAAACACGGTTTAATAGGACAGAAAGAAAGAAGGGAACAATAATGATAATACCAACAAAGGAATGTATAAGAACAAGTGATGCCCAATACAGAAATTGCTCACCACCCCGTGATCGACAGCCCGTCCCCGAGCAGCGATTTCCGCCCCCCCGGCCAACTCCAGTTTATGTACTGGGCATGACGTCGTATGGTAGGGAATATCTCTTTGGCCAGTCTGGGTCAGCTGTCCCGGCTGTGTCCCCTCCCAGCTCCCCGTGCACCCCCAGCCTGCTCGCTGGCAGGCCAGCACAAGAAGCTGGACTGTCCTTGACGGCTCAGCAACAACCCAAAACATCAGCACATTATCAACAGTTCCTCATCCCAAATCCAAAACACAGTCTCACACTAGATTCTGTGAGGAAAACCAGCTCTATCCTGGCTGAAACCAGGACACATGTGTTGCTCCCCTACGGTCTTATTTTTCCCTACTCCTGTTTTAAGATGAAAAATGCCCACACAGGCCTTTATCCATAAACTAGCATACTCGCTCTCCTCTTGGCAAAACGGTTCCTTAGAATTTACATACAGGTTTAGCGCCTGACAAACCCAATCCTCAAATGACCCAAATACAGGCCAAAAAAAACGTGGGGTCTCAAGGGGTTCTTTGGCCATTTTACCATACAATATTAACTAATTTCTCTTTTGTCTTCCCTTTTCCAGGGCCCTTATTATTCCAATGTTTTAACATTATTCCTAATGGAATCTCCGGAGGTATTTCTAGTAATTCGCTCCCTTTCTTCTGGTCCTGGATTCTCGATTTCGTCTGACCCATCTAGGAATTTTTACTGTGACAATTCCTACAGCCCTTGGTTACCAAGCAGAGTGTCTTGCAGGGGGTTTCAAACTTCCCACTCACCTATGAATCCTATAAAAATCGCTTCGGTCCTTCACCGGCCAAGTCCCTCGCGGGAGATTGGAACCGCGGTTAGAAGACCTCCACAATCGCTTCAGAACGAGGTTCCGTCTCAGTCACACTCTTACACACACAGGCAACCGAATCCCACCCAACCGAACGGTATACACCTTAAATACTTACAACCCCGTCATCTTCGTTCGGATCTTCGCGCGCAGAATTACGGGCAAAATAAACTGCTGCAGCCGGCAAGGGAGCTCATAAAAAATCAAATTCTTTGCTTGCCCCTATTTGGGTTCAGGATGGTGTTAGTCCCGACCCGACCCGATCAGGAGCCACCAAATGGTGGGGCGCCCCTCCTAGATCAAGTCAGTATTCAGGAACCAAGACCATCCCGGACGAGTCCCCAGTTGTGATAAATGATTTAGTCCCAAACAGGATTCCAATTTAAGTTTGCAATTTATTAAACAAATAGAGGCAAGCAAACAGCGCTGGGTGCGTCGGGAGTCTCCGCTCCACCAAGATGCACACCTTCACTTCTTACAATTCCTTCCTTTATACTTCTCTAGGCTTCGTTTCTTGCCTTTCTCCGCCTTTTTCTTGGAAGATGACTCTTTCTTTAAGTACGTCACCACTTCCCCGGTCTGCGCATGCTTCATCTTTTTCTAGGTGATCGTCCGGTGGTCGTTGGGAGGAAGATGCTCCTCTTCGTCAGTGCACTGTACGTGACCTCACCTGTGCAGGTGCTCCGTTATTCTACTTATCTTATGCTACCTTATTTGGCTATACATTTTCTTGACATTTCTGCGGTTATTTACAACACTGGTTTGCACTAGTATATCAGGAACTAACTTACATATCAGGAGGCTACATAAGTTACACATATCAAGGGAGTTACCCAAACTATACTTATCAGGAAGTTACATAAAGACTACCACTCCCCTGTTTATGGTCATGCCCTACATATATTCCTTTATTTCAATATAAATGACATTTGCTTCAAGCTTATATTCACTAGATTTTCTTTACACGAATCGCTCATTCCTCACAGTTTCAGGGACAATGGAGCTTTTCTTAGTAGCGGGAAGAGCAAGAAACCTCCACAAATTACAGCTGGGAAGGTTCTGTCTGGATGTGAGAAAAAATAATCCTCACTGAGAGGGTAGTCTTGTGCTGCAAGAGATCACCCAGAGGGAGTCTGGATTATCCCATGGCTTTGTGTTTCAAGGAGCAGCTGGTGAGGGTGGAGAGCCATCAGTGAAGGCATAGAAATGCCAGGGTGAGAGCTAGGTGGGAAAGCAAGATGGCTGTCAGCAAGCTGAAGGGAAAGAGGTGAGGCATGGGACAGTGTAGGGCAGCCTGCATAGAGATGGCCAAGGGTTCTAGCAAGACCGAGAGGTCCAAAAGGACTGAGGTCTTTGTCGTCTTGACTATAGCAGCTGTCTCTACCACCAGGGCCAGTGAGACAAAACTTTATTCTTCTCTTCTCAGAAACTGCCTTCCCAGGACCTGGGCTCAGGGTTTGGCCTTGCCTGCTTCATAAAACGAACCAAGGGTTTTCTCAGCATTACAGCCACCTGTGCAAGTGCCCTTGCCTACCTGCAGTCACCGTCTCCAAGTATCTGCTCTAATGAGTCAATGAGGAGCCTTTGGCAGTAATGGGTCTCATTAAGTCCCATTAATGCTTCAAGGTATTTTGGGGTTTGCTTCTGGCTTTGACTTCTTGAGAGGTTTGTTCAGTCTTCTCCCAGTATCTGAGGTTCACGGACTGAGCCCCAAATACACCATGGGGCTCCTTAAAACACAGAAAGCCCTAACAAGTCATGCCTCTTCCTGTAACGTTCTCCACGTCTGCAAGACTCGTATAGCTAATCTGAGTTGTTTCATAGCATGGTTAAGAAGGAAGATTTCAAAGTGCACCTAATAAAGTTATTTTTAATTTTAAAGGCGGTATTTTGTTAATTTCAGTTTAAAGAAGTGATAGAAGCATTATCCAACTGATATGGATCCTGAGTGTCAGGAGCGTCTCCTGAGGAGGTCTGGACAGGTAGGAAAAGCAGTCCCTTGAGATCTGACACTGGGTGGACAACCTTGCTCCTCACCTCCCCAGACTCCCCATCTGTCGTTGGCCACCTGGGATTTACATCACTTTCCCTTCATCAGACTTCTCTGAACTCTGGGAGCTGAATGTTAGAGCTCCATTGCACCATCTCCCACCCACTTTCCTTAGAGGACTGGCTGCACACAGGCACAGAAGGATGTTTCCCATTTGCAAGCAAAGCAAAGTAAAGCACGATCAAGTGTCTTAAGCAATAAAACACTCCTCAACCATATACTAAGTACAAGCTGCCTCTAATGAGGTCGCCTTTCTACAAGGGATGATCTTACGAGAAATGTTTTAGATAGATAGATAGATAAAGGTAGATACAATTAAAAGAGTTGGCTAAAGATACCGTTATACTACTGAAAGACAGGCAGGCTTTTAGTCCCTGAAGCTCAAAGCAGCAGTGTGGGTGGGAAGTATCTGAATGAACAAAGAGTAAGGGAAGGAGAATAATGGAAAGGGCCTTTGTCTAGACAGTCTGCTGAAAACATTACTTCAGAAATGGTCATTGTATCAGCACAGGTGAAAATATATGAAAGATTAGAATTATTAACTACAAAAGACATTAACCACTTGATCCAGTGTGGCCTGGCAGCAAAGGCAGCCAGCAGTGTCCTGAAGTGTATAAAGAGGAGCCTCGCCAAAAGAGTGAGGGAAGTGGTTGTCTCCCCATGCTCATTGCTTGTTAGACCACCTGTAACCAATTATATCCAGTTTTAGGGCCCCAGTTCAGGTGTACTGATCTGGCTGGGATGGGGTTACCTTCCTTCATAGCAGCCTGTGTGGTGCTATGTTTTGCATTTGTGCCTTAAACAGTGTTGATAACACACCAGTGTTCTGGCTATTGCTGAGCAGTGTTTGCACTGTGTCAAGGCCTCCTCTGCTCCCTCCCAGTGAGTAGGCTGCAGATGGGCAAGAACAGCTGACCCCAACTGACCAAAGGGATATTCTCTAACGTACGACGTTGTGCTGAGCAATAAAAGCTGGGACAGAGGAAGAAGGAACTAGAATTTTTTTGTTACAGGAATCACTTCCTAGTTCACATGGAATCCATTGCATAGCATTAGTAAAAGGCCTTAGACCTTCATAAGCGGTGAACTTCCACCTAGCTACTGATGAAGTTCTACTGAACTCTTACTTAGTCGCGTGAGGGAAGGCCCTGAAACTGGTGTAAATTAGAAAGATAAGATAGCCACATCCATCAGCAGAGGTTGCCTCATCGAGAAAAGAAAAAGAACGGCCCGCTTGGAGACAGTGAAAGGATCCAATGAGGAAAAAGGAGACCCCAGACCCAAATACTCCAACTGGACTAAACCGTCTCACAAGGGGAGGGGAGCTTAGACTGTAAGGGTATAATTGTCCAGAGAGTCTCTGGTTCGGGGTCCGTCTCCAGAGGCACTCAGCTCAAGCTGTTCTTCACCACTGTACTGCTTAATAAATTCAACTGGTATACGTCATGTCAGAGATTCTGCTTCAGGAAACCTAGGGTTGAGCCTGAGGGAAGAGAAAGCACCCAAGAGAGACTCTGTGTGTGTGTGTGTGTGTGTGTGTGTGTAGAGTCGAAAGGCGCACACGTCGGCTCACTGGAGTCTCCTGCTGCAAAGGGACTCCAGACCCAGCAGTTAAAGTCTCGGGTGGTGTGTGTGCAACTCCTTGATTGGTGTGTGAATGCTCAGGCAGCGGCTTCTCCATTAACGTTTTGTCATTCAAAGAATCTTCTGTGTGGAGACTGGCTGGGCATCATTTTTGCTTGTGGGAGGTGGTGAGTGGTTGCCTTTGCGTTGCTTGTTATTATTATTGGTTGTTGATTTTTAAAAACTCTCTTTCTTTCACCTGCTAAGCTGTCTTTATCTTGACCCACAACTTTCCGTGCTTTATTTCTTCCTGTTCTCTCTCCTGTCCCAGTGGGGAAGGGGGGGAAAGAGTGAGCGGCTGCGTGGCTGCCGGGCTATTGGCCAGAGTCAATCCACCACATCAAGGAAGACGTTGACAACTGGGAGTGACTTCAGTGGGAGGCTGCCAAGATGCGCAGGGGCTGCAGCACTTGCCTGGGGAGCAGAAACTGAGGGAAAGGGCTGCCTTCGGCCTGGGAAAGGGAAGGTCTGGGGAACCTCATAGCAGCCAGCCAGTCCCTGCAGGGAGGTTTTCAGGAAGATGGAGCCAGTCTTGTCACCGTGGTGCTTGGCAGGACGATAATAGACGATAGTCAAATGTTGAAATAAGGAATGTTGAGGCTGGAGATAGGGACAATCTTTCTCTCCATAAGGGCATCCAAACATTGAAGCAGGTTTCCCAGAGATGTTTTCCTGTCTTTGTCCTTGGACATTTTCCAGCCCCCATGTGGCAAAGCCTTGAGCAAAGTGGTCTGACTCCGTAGCCGATTCTGCTGTGAGCATGAGGTTGGACTGGAGACCTACTGAGGTCCCATTCAGGAGAGTGGAAAACTAAATGATGCTGTGGTTCCTTCCTCTCTAGGTGTGCCCTTGATGACAGTAGGGAAAGCTGTCAGGTTCCCCGTGACCATGGAAGTAAGTCAGATGCTGGCATAGTCAGATCAGCTGAAGTTGTCTTCTCCTCCTCCAGGCAGTGTTGCTCAGATGCAGGACTGCTTCACAGGTATCCCCAAACAGCCCTGGTTATTTCCTTTGCTTCACCATTCATTCCCTTTTCATTCTTTTCCCACCTCTCAAGTCCTGCTCTTTAACCATCCTTATCCCCACCCATGCAAAAAGCCAAGGACTTTTCACTGTTTATCCAGTGGCCCTGCATTTGCTCACTTTGAACCCTCCTTTGGTGTCTCTGCGGTGGTTACTGTGGTGCTTTCTACCTCGCATTGCAACTCAACTTAACGCCAGTACTCTTTTCTTCTCTGTAGTGACCTGCAGCTACTTAAGTTCTGATCTTGTTAGAGGCACCACGACTCAGGATGGCCGTTGGCACGCATACTTTAAAAGCTGGACTGTTGGAGGTTCAGTCCAGAGGGACCTTGGCACACCTGGGATTTGGCCAGCAGAAACCTCAAGGTTTTGAAGGAAAAGCTCAGAAACAACTCCATGCAGCAGCATGGACAGGGACCTGACTGACTAAGGAGTGTCCTGAGGTGAAGTATCTGGGAACTGTGACAATGCCATATGAGTCAGTGGTTCTCACATTTCGAAAGGAGAGTGGAGTGTCTGGAGGAGGTCTGCCAACTTGAAGTGAAGGGCCTAAAGGATGAGCTGTGGGGAGAGTCTGAGGGAGCTGGGTGTCTGTAGCCTGCTGAAGTGGAGGCACGGGTTTACCTAGCAAGAGCCTGCACCTGCCTGGAGGGATAACGGAGCCAACCTGTTTTCTGCAGTCACCATTGATACGACAGAAGGAACAGCCACAAGCTGCCTCTTGGGAGCTTTAGGCTGAACCTCAGGAAAAATAAAATGGACTAGGAGGAGCGTTGCCATGATCTCCACCTTTGGAGCTCTTCAAGTTTCAGCGCCGCAAAGTCACGGCCAGCCTGGAGGCTGGACTAGAGACCCCCTCGCAGCAGTCTCTTTCCCAACAGGCCTGTGCCTTGCCACATGTCATACGAGAAGAGACTAAGCTGGAGGAGAGGGTCTCTACATCACAGGACAATTCAGGGTGGAAGGAGGGTCAGGAGGTCTCTAGTGTTGCACTGGCTCCAAGCAGGGCCAGCTCTGAGGTCAGACCAGCTTGCTCGCTAAATGCCAGAATCCGGAGAAAGAGTTTACACATGAACCAGGCATCTGTGCGCCGTTACAGAAATGGAGACAAGGCCTTTGACCAGCTCCCTGAACACAGCTATTGGTACGTCATGCCCCCTGAGAACATCCATCCTCCCGGGAACATCCATCTTCTTGTCCAAAGGAGTGGGATCCTTATGCAACTATCCTGCCATATCTCCAGACCATGGGGTGCTTTACACTGTAAACAGAACTGAAGGAAAGCCTCTGACGTGGGTACTGTCAACTGAATTGCTAAAAGAGGGGAAGATGGAGGGATCTCGGAGCTTCCAGGTTCTTCCTGAAGATAGAAGGCCTCAGATATAGGAACAGAAGATAACAGTTTTGAACTAGCCTAGGCTTTAGATCATTTCACATGTGATGGCTCTGCTCCATCCTTTCAGTCATTGGCACCCAGAAACCTCATCTGCTTTTCCTTCCTCTCCTCCCAAAAGCTGATCAAGTGATGGGAAGAAAGGAAGGAGAAAGGCCCTAGGCCTCTGTGACTCACCTGGGCTCTGGCACTTGGAGGGCCACAGTGTCATCCATTGTACACCCCATAAAGAATCAAGCTGGGAAGTGACTCTTCACATACAAGTGAACAAGGTCGATGCACAGGCAAGGCTGTGTCTGGAGACCAGTACACCTAGAGCATCGATCAAGCTGGGGCTGAAACTCAGGCCTGGTCTTCAATGGTCTCCTGGGCCCATGGACAGAGGTGTGGATGGAGGCCCCAGGTGAGGCTGATTAGGGTCCTGAAGGCCTGTGGATGCTCTCAGGGCCCTGACACTGCCCCCATGGGATCCCACCTGCCAGTGCCCTCAGTAGGCCAAGTTCTCATTCCCGCATGTGCAGGGTCTGTGCTCGGCTACTCTCCTTCCCCGCTTCTGTGCAGATCTGGGAGACCACAGTTTCATGCTGACTACAACCAAGGCTGAAACTGGTCTTCCCATCCCTGACCAACTTTTCCTCTTTTGGGAGTACAAGGTCCAGGTGAGCCTCAGACTGGGTGGCACAGTTAGAAGCTGACCCACACGCAACATCCTGTTGCATGTCCCATAGAGAACATCCACACATCTGACCTGCTCTGGTAGCAAGCAGGGCATCCTCCACTTCTCGCCTTCCCTGTTAGTCTCACCTAAAGATGTTGTATCTCCGTCAGTCACAAAAGCTGTGGGAGCTGTCCTTTTCCATCTTGGCTCTTGCTCCCCTAACGTCACAGCTTTGCGATGGCATGTTGTCCTCCTGCTGTCTGTGCTCCAGGCTGTGGGCTTTGGTGCACATTAGGCCTGTAGCACCTCAGATGTGGCACCAGGGCCAAGGGCAGATTTGTCACATGGACACCTGATACCAAAAGATTGGCCCTCTTTGTGTGGAAAGGCTTCACAGCCGATGTGTGCTGGAGTGGATGGCAGGAGGCAACATAATGATGAAGGAGGTTCTCACAACGAGAGCAAAAGCTGCAGTCCCCAAGACCAGACAGAAAACGGGCTTGGGCTGTGCAGCCCTGGCAGGAGAGGGGTTTGTTGTCCCAGGTGACTCTTGCAGCAATGAGTGGGGCCTGTGACAGAGGTGAAGCCGATCTCCAAGAAGGACAAGCTGCTGCTGAGAAAGTCCCCGGGGGAGGACAGCCTGTCATCCAGCCACACTGTGGACATCATGCTGGGGGCTGACTGGCTAGATAGCAGCTCTGCAGAGAAGTACCTTAGGGTCCTGGAGGGCAAGCAGCTGAGCATGAGCCAGCCAGGCAGCCTCGCAGCAAAGGCCAGCAGCCTCCTGGGCTGCATTAGGAAAAGCATTGCCGGCAGATGGAGGGAAGTTAACCTTCTCCTCCACTGAGCACTGGTGGGCCACATCTGGAGTGCTGTGTCCAGTGCTGGGCTCCCCAGTGCAAGAAAGTTGTTGACCTGCTAAAGCAAGGCTATCAAAGGGCCACAAAGCTGATTTAAGGGACCGCAGCATCTTCCATAGGATGGAAGGCTGAGAGGTCTGGGACCGTTAAGCCTGGAGAAAAAATTGCTCAGGAGTGTGGAGTAATAGGGCACGGACTGTGGCAGGGCTTCAGGCCAAAGACCTTTATTGTTAGCGTAGCGTGCTTTTTACACAAATACAGCCCGTTCACGCACCTAAAAGTGCTACCCGGTTGGCTATTGCTTTAAGTCCACGCGACTCTCACAGAGGCAGGATTGGTCGCCTCTGTATGTCCACGCGCTCCTTTGCTTCTTCTTAGTTGTTTACCACAGCTCCTTCTCTTCAAGGTTGAGCCCTGCAGGTGTCCGGCTGTTTACCAGCTTCTCAATGCCACAGCTCCTTCTCCTTAAGGTCGAGCCATGCAGGGTGATCCCAATATCACCCCCTTTTTGTTTATCTATAAACAAAACCTGATGGTTCATTCGCAACCCGAGGACTGTGAGGAAGATGAACCATCTGTACACTCTTCTATCGTCCTGCACCACGAACTCAGCCCAGCAGTCGGTAGGTGCCAGCTTTACGTGGGCGTCCCCACGGAGGCAACGGTGGCCTTGCCGTACACCGGCCCACTGCCCTTTGGGAAATCCCGGTATTTATACATTTGCAGAGGAACGAGTTTCGACACACGTGGCCAGCGAGTGTCAGAACACGCCTTGGTTGCCACCTTTCAACACAGAGAGCCTATGGCATACGCGCCCGCTGGCCAGACGTGCTGCACGTGCCCCAGCCACCCTGTCTGTTGGTTCGTAGGCTTTGTTCACGCGGCATATTACCATAATCCAGCAGTCACATATCAACCATGCTCAAGCCAATAGCAGAATGTTACAAGGCAAACAAAATTGTGAATTGTGCTTTATATTCCTCCGTTACTGCATGTCTTCCCCATCCTCCCCTAACCTTGATCAACTTTCTTATCTCTTGGGCTGTTTTCTCTCACCCAGCATAGTATCTGTTTCTTTCCCAGCCGTCCATTTTCTGATATTCTAACTGCAGTTTTCTCACAGGCCAAAATTCCATCTGTTAACCCCTCCGTATGTATACGATAATTGGCGATAATTTCCATTTCTGCCGACAAGCTAACTATTGCTTTTTCTAGCTGAGATAAACGTCTGAGTCCCAAACAGGATTCCAATTGAAGTTTACAATGTATTACATTATATACATTAACCACTCTGCTAGACTTAGGCTTGCGGTCATACAAGGATACGTAGGACAGAAGGTTACACTTCATCACACGAATCAGATGAACATATTTCACATAGCTGTACTACTCCTCGTGATGGGAAAAGCGCCCGTACAAAGCTATGATAACCTTTATTATATCTCACCAAGGGATTTGTAGTTATAGAGTGCTTTGCCCTAAAAGCTTTCCATGTTCCTCTAATGATACCGCTAATTTCAGTCTGATTAATTATCTGTGTTATAAATGATTTAGTCCCAAACAGGATTCCAATTCAAATGTACAATTTATTAAGCGAATAGAGGCAAGCAAACAGCGCTGGGTGCGCCGGGAGTCTCCGCTCCACCAAGACGCACGCGGTACAGCTCCTGTTCCTGGTTTATATCCTGTCCGTTAATACATATTCATGAACAGGCGTGTCTTCTTTGGCACATGCCCTCTTCTCCTTCTAGGATCTTCTCGAATCTTCCTCAGCGTGATCCTGTTCGCTAATACATTTTCATGAATAGGCGTGTCTGCTAATACATATTAATGAACAGGCGTGTCTTCTTCAGCGCGTACCCTCTTCTCCTGCTAGAGTCTTCTTGAATCTTCCTCGGCGTGCCCCCAGGATGACCCCAAACCGTATGCATGCACTTTCTTTACACAATACTATGCGGTCAGTGGTCAAACTGGTTTGAGCTGATATACCAGCCAAGTAGTTTAACTTTCTCCTGTAAAATACCCCTTTTTATGGTGCAGGAGAAATCCATAAAAGTCCAGAAGGTTACACTTCATCACACGAATCAGATGAACATATTTCACAATCCCCCATCTTTTTCTTTATAGTATTGATTCGTGTTTTCGTTTCCAATTGAGTACTGCAGATACCTGCATTCCTTGTATAACCGAGTAGATTAATCTAGTAACAATTCCCCACATATCCCCAATACAACTATCCCGATTTTAGTAAGCCAATCACCACCCATAAAATCTCCCCAAAATCCTCCTAGATTGATTCCATTCCAAGTTTATCTCTCAGGAGGCCATTCGTTATACACCTGGACTCCTAGTCGCTCTCCCTAATTTATGGGTAACAGGAAAAAACTAGGTTTTATTGTTGATTACACGTACGGGCTGTACAATTAGAAAAGGTCCTCAGTTTTCCCATTTTTCTGGGGTAAACCCCAGCTGGACTTGTTCCAATATTGACTACAGTTATTTGCCGTAGTCAGAGTCAAGGAACTCACCCCAAGTAGAACTAGAAGAGGTCCGGTCAGGGCCATTTAATTTAGCCAATTGTTGTTTTATTGTTTGATTCATTCTTTCTACCTTCCCCGAGCTTTGTGGGTGCCACGGAGTGTGGTATTCCCACTGAATACCTAATGATTGACATAATAGTTTTATTATTTTAGAAGTAAAGTGTGTGCCCTGGTCAGAATCAATGTACTGGATTATCCCATATCTAGGTATCAAATGTTCCAATAAAATTTTTACCACCATCTGTGCCATAGCTCGTGCTACAGGGTACGCTTCTACCCACTGTGTTAAATGATCTACTATTACCAATAAATATTTTATCCTCCCTACCTTAGGCAATTCAGTGAAATGGACTTGTACTTTCTCAAAAGGTCTGTAAGCTGTTTTTCTCCCTCCCGTGGCTGCTTGTCGAAACACTGTCTTATTTACCTTTTGACAGGTTAAGCAACCTTGTGTAATTTGCTTTGCTATTTCAAAAATTCCAATACCACCAAATTGTTTAAGAAAATGATCACTTAACGCTTTTGTACCCCAATGTGTTTGCGCATGCAAACGTTCTAATATTCGCCTGGTGTAGGCTTTTGGCAGCATTTCTCGCCCATCGGGCAGTGCCCATTTTCCTTGTTCTAATTTAGCTCCTTCCTGGGCCTCTTTAGCTGCTAAGTTATTTCCTCTAGTTCGGTAATCACCAAAAGTCCCTTTTGGTGTCCCCTCACATGTACCACTGCTATCTCCTTTGGTTCTCTTAACGCCTTTAAAATTTTTACTATTAATTCTTGATGTATTAAATTCCTCCCGTGAGTATTAATCCAACCTCTTTCTTCCCAAATTTTTCCAAAAGTGTGGACCACCCCATATGCGTATTTAGAATCTGTAAATATAGTCCCACTTCTTCCTTTTAATAATTCCAGGGCCCTACATAGGGCACACAGCTCACAAGCCTGAGCTGACCATGATGGACTCAGAGGTCCTGATTCCACAATTTCTAAGTCCTTATTAATTATTGCATATCCCGATTTTCTCTTCCCTTCTACCACTCGGGAGGAGCCATCTATAAACAGCGCTTCTCCATTTTACAACTCAGCATCTCTTAGATCTGGTCTCACCTTAGTCTGGGTCTCAATTACCTCTAAACAGTTATGTTGTAATTCCTCTGATGGTTCTCCAAACAAAAATTGTGCTGGACTCTGAGCAGAAGTCACCCTCAGTTCTAAGTCAGGGGAGTCTATTAGTATTGCTTCATACTTTAGGGTCCGGCTGTCCGTTAACCATTTTTCCGCTTCTTGTTGTAAAACATTTCTGACATTGTGTGGGGTATACACTGTTAAAGGAGCACTAAAGGTAATCTTCCTAACTTCCTCTATTAATAATGCTGTAGCAACCAAAGCTTGGAGACAAGCAGGCCATGCTCTGCTTACTGGATCAAGTAACTTAGAACAATGCCCCATGGGTTTTTTGGATTCCTGCCCAGTCTTGAGTAAGAACTCCATATGCTGTCTGGCTTGATGTATTCACAAAGAGATAGAAAGGTTTTTCTAGATCTGGGAGGCTCAATACAGGTGCTTGTATTAATGCCCTTTTTACTTCCTCAAATCTCTGATCATCTTCAATAAACCACTTAAGTTGGTTATTAGTTAATTTTTCATATAAGAATTTTACTTTATCACTATAATTTTCAAGCCATGGTCTACAATATCCTACTAATCCCAGTATTTGCCTAATTTCCGTTTTAGTCTGTGGGGGTCTTAAGGATAGAATCCCAGATACCCTATCAGGATCTAACTTCTTCCTTCCCTTACTCAGCCAATGTCCTAAATATTTTACTTCTTGTTCTACAAACTGTAGCTTTGATCGGGACACCTTTAATCCCTTTTCCCCTTGAAAATTTAACAATTTAATGGTGGTTTTTCGGATCCCCTCTTCAGTTTCTCCTGCTACTAATGAATCGTCCACATATTGCAATAATTTTACCTCCTTAGGTATTGTGAAATCTTGTAGAATTGTTTCTAAAGTTTGTCCAAATAGATTTGGTGACTCCGTAAACCCTTGTGGTAACACAGTCCATCTTAATTGTTGTTTTTGTCCTGTTTCGGGGTCCTCCCACTCAAAGGCAAAATAATCTCTGGATGCCTCATCCAGAGGACAGGCCCAAAAAGCATCTTTCAAATCTATTACACTATACCAAGTATGTTTGGGAGATATATGACTCAATAAAGTATAAGGATTTGCCACCACAGGGAATTTAGTGATTTTTCGCTGATTTACAGCTCTTAAGTCCTGCACCATCCTGTATGACCCGTCCGGCTTTTTTACGGGAAGAATGGGCGTGTAACGAGGTGACATACATGGTTCTAGGGTTCCTTTTTCCAAAAGTCTGTCAACTACAGGTTTTAATCCTTTTCGACCCTCCATAGGTATAGGGTATAACTTGATTCTAATTGGGCGGTGCGGATCTATTATTTGAACGCTTATGGGGTTCATTTTGTCTTTCCAGTTTCCCCTTCCTTATACCACACTGAGAGGTTAATAGCTTCTTCATCCTCTTGTGTTAAAGTGTATAATTTAATCTGCAATTTGTCCCCTTGACTCTGAATGCTCAAGTTTAACTTCAAAATCAAATCCCTTCCTAATAAATTGTATTCCGCTTCAGGGAGCAAAAGTAAATCATTAAGACAAATTTTCTTTTCTGTTTCTACTTCTACATCTTTCAATATATTTACTTTAAAAGGCTCTCCTTTTGCTCCTGCTACTGACACGTAACTCTTCCCTTTTTCTATTCCTTTTGGAAGTTTTTGAATGGTTGACTTTTCGGCCCCTGTATCCACTAAAAATAAAACTTCCTCTTTATGGGGACCAATCAATAATTTTATCAAGGGCTCTGTTGATGTTGAAGTCCCCAGAAGATAGAGCCCCCGACACCCCTAATCTTCTTTGAACATCTTCTCATCTTGTTCCCGCTGACGGCAGTTCTTCTGAACATGTCCCCTCTTGTTACAGGAGTAACAGACGGGAATTGTAAATCTTCCTCGATAAGGCTGTCCCCGGGGTGTCTGCTCTATTCTTTTTTCCCTTTTCTCTCCAGGAGTCGTCTTATTTTTCTGACTTTCCCTTACTGCTGCTACAAAAATTTTTGCTTTTGCTTTTTGTTTTTCTTCGTCCCTCCTAACATAGACTTTCTGGGCTTCTCTAAGTAACTCCTCTAATCCTCTTTCTTGCCAATCCTCCAATTTTTCTAATTTCCTTCTTATATCCCCCCAGGATTTAGCTACAAATTGTGTTCTAAGGAGTGCGGTCCCAGCCACTGTATTCGGATCAATTCCAGAATACATTGGTAGGTTTTTCCTCAACCTCTCCAACCATTCTGTTGGAGATTCGTCTTTCCCTTGTTGTTCATTAAATGCTTTAGTAATGTTTTGCCCTCGGGGAACCGCTTCCCTTATTCCCTGTATGATTAACGTTCTCAAATCCCTCATATTTTGTCTTCCTGGGGGTTGTTGATGATCCCAGTGGGGATCCACATTTGGCCATTTCTGATCTCCCGGGGGTCCTGCCTGACTCTGTCTTTCCCAAATTCTCATTCCAGCTTGTCTAATCATTCCCCTTTCCTCAACAGTGAATAGGATCCCTAAAATGGACTGTATTTCTTCCCAGGTATAAGTATTGGGGCCTAGGAATTGGTCCAATTTTTCAGCTACTCCGAGGGGATCATCTAATAGGGTCCCCATTTCTTTCTGGAAATTTCTCACGTCTGTGGTATTTAACGGGACTGCCACAAACCCCATGCCTCCCTGATTGCCTCCGAGGGGTACTTCTCGTAAGGGATATAGAGAAGCTCCCTCAGATACAGCAGTCCTACTTCTCGTACATGCAGCCGGAGGTCGATCTAATTCCGGTGCTGTTGGTGGTGGAGATAGGGGCAACGGTGGTACAGAGAGAGGTACTACGGCCACCGGAGGGGGAGCCGCCGCCGGAGATGGATTATTAGAACATGGAGGCGGTAGGTTATCCAGTGGCTCCCATTTATCATCTTTTTCCTTTTCACTTTTCCCCTCTTCTTCTTCCTCAAACTTTTCATCTGTTTTTAATGTAAGTATTGAGGCTGGAAAAGAATGTAAAGTTCTGTCCCATAATCCTGCATAATCACTTTCCTCCTGACTAAAAGGTTCCTTTGAATTAACATATATATTTAAGGCCTGGCAGACCCAGTCTTCAAAAGATCCAAAAACGGGCCAAAAGACATGTGGTCTCAAACGTTCTTTTGGCCATTCTACCATACAATATTGAACTAATTTTTATTTACTTTTTCCTTTTCTGGGGCCCCTATCATTCCAATTTTCAATCATTATTCCTAATGGACTCTCCGGAGGTATTTCTAGTAATTCGCTCCCTTTCTTGTGGTCCTGGGGTCTCGATTTCGTCTGACCCATCTAGGAATTTTTACTGTGGCAATTCCTACAGCCCTTGGCTACCAGTAAGAGTGTCTTGCAGGGGGTTTAGGACCTATCACCCACCCACGAATCCTATAAGAATCGCTTCGGTCCTTCACCGGCCAAGTCCCTCGCGGGAGATTGGAACCGCGGTTAGAAGGCCTCCACAATCGCTTCGGAACGAGGTTCCGTCTCAGTCACACTCTTACACACACAGGCAACCGAATCCCACCCAACCGAACGGTATACACCTTAAATACTTACGACTCCGTCGTCTTTGTTCGGATCTTCGCGCGCAGAATTACGGGCAAAATAAACTGCTGCAGCCGGCAAGGGAGCTCATAAAAAATCAAATTCTTTGCTTGCCCCTATTCAGGTTCAGGATGGCGTTAGTCCCGACCCGACCCGATCAGGAGCCACCAAAAGGTGGGGCGCCCCTCCTAGATCAAGTCAGAATTCAGGAACCAAGACCATCCCGGACGAGCCCCCAATTGTTATAAATGATTTCGTCCCAAACAGGATTCCAATTCAAATTTACAATTTATTAAGCGAATAGAGGCAAGCAAACAGCGCTGGGTGCGCCGGGAGTCTCTGCTCCACCAAGACGCACGCGGTTCAGCTCCTGTTCCTGGTTTATAACCTGTCCGTTAATACATATTCATGAACAGGCGTGTCTTCTTCGGCGCATGCCCTCTTTTCCTGCTAGAGTCTTCTCGAATCTTCCTCGGCGTGCCCCCAGGATGACCCCAAACCTTATGCATGCACTTTCTTTACACAATACTATGCGGTCAGTGGTCAAACTGGTTTGAGCTGATATACGAGCCAAGTAGTTTAACCTTCTCCTGTAAAATACCCCTTTTTATGGTGCAGGAGAAATCCATAAAAGTCCAGAAGATTACACTTCATCACACGAATCAGATGAACATATTTCACACCTCTAAGTATGGATCTGCATGTGGCCCACAATCTAGTAATGTTTCTTGCATATGGACCACCCCTGATCATAAAAGACGTTTTAAACAATGGGTGAAGAGACCCCATTATACCATGTCATTGGAACCAGACAGGCTATGGAATTGTATAAACAAGATAAATTGTTACAATATGGATGATTATCTATGGATACCGTTTGCCTCAGACCTCCATCACGCCTTAAGAAGTATATGCCTGTGCCACAATTACAGTGCTCCAATCCCTAGCTTACAGACAGCATGTCAGATAGAATCCTCTAAACACATGGCTAGTAAATGTAGGATTCCTTCCCAACATTATAAAAAACGGATGCAAGACTCATGAGCCAGTAGTAAAGAGCACAAGTACCACTCTAATGTATCCTGCACTGCTTGAGACCGTATGGGTATGTTCTAATGAAGAGATATCAGATTACAGTCAACCCTATTGGGATGGGTTAGAATGCACTTTAGGAATTCCACAAGTTTATCTCCCATAATAGCTTTTAATCATACTCAGGAGTCATTCACTGTAGTCATTAAGGAAACCAAGAGGGTACAGAACAAAGAGAAATGTATTGCCCTCCGTGTCACGGCCAAGCTATTATACAGCAGGGATGAGAGTAAGCTTAGCAATGGGATTGTTTTGGACTTCTTCGGCTGTGATAATTGAAAATTGATTATATCTAGAAAATCTACCATGGCAAGGAGAGACTCTAGCTAATTGTATGCAGCCAGCCAGCAAGGCTAAGCAACACCCAGCTTGTACCCACGAGCAGCCTCACAGATGACTTTAGAAAATCAATTAGCATTGAATATGGTACTACTAAAGGAGAACAGCGTTTGTGGATGGCTGAATAACACCTATCCTGGCAAAACCTGCTGTCAATTCCAAATGTGTCCGCTACTCTGCATCAAGCTAGAGATGAAATGCAAAAAACTGTGGACCAAACCCATGAGCTCAATGAGAAGATGAAACCAAGCAACTGGCAATGAACGAGGTGGATTTAAAATATTTTCAGTTGGCTCAGATTAAAAGTTAGTGGATGGGATCATAGTCTAACCCAGTATGTATTAATGTTTATCATAATTGTTATTATTATTGTCCGTATTTGATTGTCACGTGTGAAATCTATGATAACTAGAGCTGTAACCATGCGTGTTAAGAGGATCCACATCTATGATCCTGAATACATCCCTTTAATACCATCCCCTATTATAAATTGCGACGAGCGAGGGAAGGCAAGCAGTCGACTCAATATGAGTGATAAGGCAAGCTTCAACTTTATTGCAAAACCTTACACATATTTATACACTAAGTTCTACCTTATGCATACTTGTCTTACAATCATTGGCTTAGCCCTAAAGATTGCATTATCATACTCCTCCTACTTGCGGTTACTGCTACGTGGTCCGGGTTCCATCCTGTTTTTCTTATACAGTGCTGCTTCTTAGCTGTTTACCACAGCTCCTTCTCCTCAAGGCCGAGCCCTGCAGATGTCCAGCTGTTTACCAGCTTCCCAATGCCACAGCTCCCTCTTCTCAAGGCCGAGCCGTGCAGATATCTAGCTGTTTACCAGCTTCTCAATGCTGCAGCTCCTTCTCCTTAAGGTCGAGCCGTGCAGAGTGATCAAAACATCTCCCCCTTTTTGTTTTTGTATAAACAAAACCTGATGGATCATTCGCAACCCGAGGACTGTGAGAAAGATGGACCCTCTGTACATTCTTGTATCGTCCTGTGCCACGAACTCAGCCCAGCAGTCGGTAGGTGCCAGCTTTACGTGGGCGTCCCCACGGAGGCAACGGTGGCCTTGCCGTACACCGGCCCACTGCCCTTCAGGAAATCCCGGTATTACACATTTGTAGAGGAACGAGTTTCGACACACGTGGCCAGCGAGTGTCGGAACTCACCTCAGTTGTCACCTTTTAACACAGGGAGCCTATGGCGTATGCGCCCGCTGGCCAGACGTGCTGCACGCGCCACAGCCCTCCCGTCTATTGGTTCGTAGGCTTTGTTCACACGGCATTTTTTCATAAATCGGCAGTCACATATCAACTTATGCTTAAGTCAATAGCAGAATATTACAAAGCAAAACAAATCTAGCTGTACTACTTCTAGTGATATAAACTACTCCTAGTGATAGAAAAAAGGTACTTGTATAAGGGTATGAAGACCAATATTATATCTTACCAAAGCATTTGTAGTTAGAGAACACTTTGCCTCAAAAGCTTTCCACGTTCATCTCATGATACCGCAAATTTCAGTGTGATTTACCCCTACTTTTTCTTTTGACTGAGGTGGCATCCAGATTGCGATGACACCTGATAGTGTCATGATGTGTCCAACGATGACGATGGCGACTGCCGCACCCATGGCCTCACCCACTTCGAGGCACCTGCAAAGTGGGTAAAACCATGGGTAAAACCATGGGTAAAACAGCCACCACCGTCAACCTCGTCCCCTGGTTAGCAGTTGAAAAGGTCCTTTCTCCTTCCTCAAATAATTTAGCACATATAAGGCTTTATTCAAACGTTCTTAGGGTAATGTGGTAGCCTCTCCCCCTTTTTGTTTTGAGCGTGATTATCTAACAAAGCTCATTCATTGGGTGTGTAAGATACTTGTTGGAGTTATTCGCTAGCCAAGCATTCTTTACTACCTTTTGAACCATTCCTTGTAGACAATGCAATAAACATGGTACAATAAGCATTAGTATTAAGATAACAAGTACTATAACAACTGCCCCTTTTATTAAGTCTTGTAACCATCCACTTAGGCCCAAACTTGACAGCTATGATTCGAGGTTTAGTGAACTTGTCTGTAACCTGTCTGTTAAGTCCTTCAGTTTTTGTAATTGTTGAGTTACCGACTGTGATGTATCTGTTAAATTCATACAACACATGCCATCAAACTCCTCACACCCGTGCCCTTGGGCCAAAAGTAGGAAGTCGATAGCTGCCCTATTTTGCAATGTCGCATGCCTTATTGAGTCAGTTTCCATTAACAAAGCACCGAGTGTTGCAGAAGTAGCATTGGTTTGTTTCGCTAGCCAACATCCCAATTTATTTAAAGTGGTTAAGCCTTGGGCAGCAGCGACCCCAGGGGCAAGGAAAGAGGTTAGTATGGTTTTGTCCGCAGTCCAAAAATCCAGTTGGTCATTGCACTCTTCCTGATATTTTCAAATCTGTCATCTTATTCTATGCCGTGGGGTAAGGTTCAATATCATAGAAGTGTTGGGAGTTAACAATGTTAGGTGCCCCAATGTGTAAGGACCACCTCTCAAACGGGAGGGAACACCGTGCCATGCACGATCACCACAAATCAAGAATATTCCTTTAGGGAGTCTCATTGGGACAATAGTAGAGCGCGAGATGTTGCTCGTTGTATAATTACACCAATTGGTAGCATTCTGAAAAATGGCTAACGTGGGGTTTACATCCTGTGACCTGGTATCGTCCTGTCCTGTATAATTAAAATATAAACAGGTAGGGGCTGTCATGCATCCTAAAATACCCAACTCCTGCGGTTCCAACAACTCCTGTGGTCCGTGTGTCATCCATCCGTCCCACTTATCCATAGCTGCAGAGGTGTTCGTTATTTTTTAAAAACAAGGTTAGGTCAGGGGTGGTCTTCTTTACCACCATTGTCGAATCATAGTCCCCTAAGGGCAGACCAACTAAGCATGTTGTAAACAGATTCTCAGCAGTGGATATAGATAAGCAAAGGTGGCCTTGGCCCGTTTGATTAGCTAGTGTAACCCAGATATTTTTTCTTGGTTGAACGGAAAACCACGCCTGAACCTGGCATATCAAACACGTGACTATCAGACTCACGAACAACGGGATTTGCGTCCTGCGTCGGTAAAGACTGTCATCCCATTCACTGGGGTCTCCGATCACATAGGCATTTCTTCAAACTGCTGATTAGCCAACAGTGACAATAATCTATCGGACGGATAGCTATTTGTAACCTGTTCTAAAAAATCAGAGATTGCGATCTGAAACTCCAGAGAACTGGCTAACAACCAATCTAAGTACTTTTGAGATACAGGAACATAAATTATTACAGGTTCTAATCCAGATATTTCTACAATTCCTTGTCTTCCCTTAATAATGAGTTGTGCAAATAATTCATATCTGGTGACCACTATTTTTCTGGGTTGATAGGAGAGAAAAACCCATTCTAATACTTTCAAACTGTTTGCTGTATTTCCTAACTGTACGGTCAATCCTAGTGGATATTGCCGTTCCCCTCCTGAATTAACTATCATAAGCGAGATACTCTCAGTCGGTGAACATCTGTGAGCATAGGTTGTTGCTATCTTCTCAGTAATTTTCTGCAAAGCCTGGTGTTGATCCTCGTCCAGTTGACGTCGCTCTGGAGCCTCCACCGAAGACTCCAGGAGCGGCATCAATGGCCTCAGATCATCATTAGTAATTCCGCAAATATTGCGAACCCACTGTATATCCCCCATTAATTTTTGGACATCAGAAAGATTTTCTATTTTCGCCTTAATCTTTATTTTTTGTGGGTGGACCACTGCCCTGGTAATAATCCAGCTCAAATATTGCCATGGTTCCTTCTTTTGAATTTTTTTCGGTGCTATTTTTAAACCCCGTTTTCCTAAATAGTGCTCTAAGTGCTGTAAAATGTGGTCTGCATTCAATTGTGTCCCTGCTATTAATATATCAACTATATAATGATACGTTATTAAATCTGGATACTTTTTCCACACCGGTTCTAGAGCCCATGCCACAAATGTCTGACACATCGTAGGTGAATTTTGCATTCCTTGTGGTAACACTACCCAATGATACTTTTTGCTAGCTCTCCTTTATTTACCGATGGTACCATAAAGGCAAACTTCTCTGCATCCTCAGCTGCTAAGGGAATGGTAAAAAAGCAATTGAAATATACTCTTCGATTCCCTGCAAAAGAAATGATACATTTGTGACAATAATTACGACGACATAGAACAAACCCACAACACCGTTTTACAAATATGGCATATTGAAGTTCCTGCTCTTGAACGTCCGGGGAGAGCCGCTGAGACAGTCAACGAGCCGTCATTCCGCATACAAAAGAGTGAAAGCATCAGCTGGCGGTACGTCGGAGTTGACTGCGTCCGTGGGACGTGTGACAAGGTCTTCAGGTCTTACTGCCGGCCGTACCGACCTGGTCGGTACCCACTTCGCTCCGTCCCCTCCCTCTCTGCCAAAGTCTCTTGTCTCATGCCTCGCCAATGTTGGGCAGGGTCGGATCTTGACTTGGGGGAAGAATCATCCCAGGCAGCCCCCTCCTGTTGCGGCACGCACGGGTCAGGAGGCGGGGGCCAAGGAGGACTCGCCACCTCCGTTGGTTGCGTTAGCGGGGGCGGGGGGCGGGCGGGGTGGGGGGGGAGGCGGGCGGGGGTTGCTCGTTCTCACCATTCCCAGCTCGGCCTCCCTTCTCTCCCGGGGCTGTGGCAGCGGCAGCTGCTGCCGCCGTCCGCTCTGATTTTATCCCCTTTATAGAGTCTCTGACTAATCGCCAGGTTGTTAACACTTTCGCGGCCGTATGATCCTCTTTAGAGGCTGCCTCAAACACCAATTTCCCTGCTTTCTCCCAGGTAGGTAACTCAAAAGCTGTTGCAGAGTCTGCTGCTAGCCCCTGGCTCTTCAAAACAGTCTCCAATAGCAATCGCCACGTTGTTGCTAGCTCCGCTGCTTGCCCATCTCCTTTCGAGACTCACCCCATTGATCTTTCACATGGGCACACAGGGGAACACTGAGTACATTGTTCTGGGCAACGTTGTCCCGTCTTGCCCTCACATACATCATCGTAGATCTGTTTCTCTGACTTATTTATGCAGCCGGTTTACTCGGTGCATCTGGCACCTCAGGAGGTGCAGTCAGAGTCGCTGAAGGTCCTGGACCCTCTGACTCAGTTAAAAAGGGATTGGTTGAAGACGGTTTAACAGCCTCCTCCATATCAGCTGCAGCTTTTCTCTCTGCCTTTAAGGCTTTTAATGTGGTTAACATCAACTTCCATGCCGTCACTAACTCTGCGGTGGTTTTATCTCCATTCCCAATATGTTCCTATAACATTTTTCCTATCTCCTCCCACGTCTCTGCCTTAAACGCCACGGACGCATCGGGGGGGTACCCTTTTTGGCACCAAATTAGAAGCCTTCTAAGTGTATATTCATCATATTTCAGTCCTCTCTTAGAGAGCATATGTGGCAGGAGTCTGACCATCGCCCCTTCTTCATGTGATGCGTTCTGCCTTTAGTTCTTTTAATGTCTCTAGGATCAACCTCCAGAGCGTCGTAAATTTTATACTGTCTTTGTTGCCTGTGCTATTCACTTTTCAGTTTTATATCTTTTCATGCAATTAATAACATCTCTCCAAGATTTCATTAATTTTTTTTGCTGATTTATCATCATCGATTACTAGATCCCACAATCAATCTCCATAAGAACGCCACTCGTCTACTTCAAACATACTTTCAGGGTCTTTAAAAGACCCTTTCGCTTTCCCTAACGTAATTAACCCAGCCAGATCTTTTAATTGGCTTACTCCCCGCTTTTCTAAAAAGCATTTTAAGATTTCGAACGCTACCTCTATTTCCATTGCGCGCTATGTTGACCTTCTTAATTATCCGGTCAATTATTTTTGCAGCCTTTTCCCATGGGTAGCCTTCTTTCGGACGGCGAACCCCTTCTTAATTATCCTGGGTTCAAGCACGGATCAGGCGCGCCGCGGCAGCGTCCGCCGATCTTCTGCTCCCTGGTCGCTGCTACCAGTGCTTCTCCGATCTCGCTGTCCGGTGAAAAACAAGGATGGGGTCCCTGTTCGGGCGCCACTTGCGACGAGTGAGGGAAGGCAAGCAGTCGACTCAATATGAGTGATAAGGCAAGCTTCAACTTTATTGCAAAACCTTACACATATTTATACACTAAGTTCTACCTTATGCATACTTGTCTTACAATCATTGGCTTAGCCCTAAAGATTGCATTATCATACTCCTCCTACTTGCGGTTACTGCTACGTGGTCCGGGTTCCATCCTGTTTTTCTTATACAGTGCTGCTTCTTAGCTGTTTACCACAGCTCCTTCTCCTCAAGGCCGAGCCCTGCAGATGTCCAGCTGTTTACCAGCTTCCCAATGCCACAGCTCCCTCTTCTCAAGGCCGAGCCGTGCAGATATCTAGCTGTTTACCAGCTTCTCAATGCTGCAGCTCCTTCTCCTTAAGGTCGAGCCGTGCAGAGTGATCCCAACAATAAATTACCAACCAACAAGAGAGGATGAAAACACAGGAAGGAGAGATGAATGCCTCGACCCACCTAAATACAAATTACACAATGTTCCTCTCAGTGAGTTGTGACTAAGGTCACAGGGTGGATAATGTGGGAAACCACTGTGGGTCTGTAGGGAGTAGCAGGGTTTGACTGGAGCAACACGCTCCTCTTCAAAAGCAACCCTGATGGGTTGCAGTCAGACAGTCTCATAACTGACTATTGTTGAGTGATGTCTGGGATGAGGCGAAAGCCTTGCAGCCTGATGTTCTACGGCAAGGCCACAAAGACCTCCATCAAACGTGAGTAAGCTGACCATTATTAATAACTGAAATTCTTATTAACTATTCATTCCTATTGATCGATGCTATTTGAGTTATATAGTATCTATCGGTCTACAACAAATAAATGAATAAAAAATTAATGAACTGATTAAGTTTTTATTAATCAAATTAGTCTAAATCAATCATTAATAATTACTTATTAATAACAGTCGTTACCTATTAAGATCGATTATTTTATTTATTAGTATTTTGTGGTACTGCATTAACACTACTGTCCTCCAGTTACTTATCATGTATTTTTTTTTCTTTATCATCACTCTGATTTACTGTTGTAATTATCTACTATCAATTCATCATTATTAATTATCATTAATTACACGTGCTACACGACGGCTCTGTTCCTCACCTAGAACTTGTTATCAGTAAAGTAGTTCCTTATTAACGTGATCTTAATCCACTGGATGTTAATTCCAGTAAATATTAATCTGTATTGCTCTATCGCTAATCATTACTTCGTATATTAATTACCGGTTAATGAATTATTTATTACATTCATTAACCATAGGTCAGTGTATGTTAATCCATCAAGAATTAGCAGAGAGTGCCAGATCAGCATTTGTCCTAAACCTGCTCTCCCCACTCCCTCCTCCCAAACCGCCCGCCTGCCCTCACCCCGGAGAGTTCTGTGTAAAGACACCCACACGCACCCTGCACACCCCCCGTTTCTTTTTGATTGTCATTTTTTTAGCTATTTATTTATCTAGCCTCCCTCCCCCTTACCTTTTCTTACTCTTCTCTCTCACCACCGGGGACCGGGGACCGGGGACCAGGCAGAGGCGGCGGTGCCCAGCCCCAGCCGCCCGCCCTCCCCACCCCACCGCAGCGAGCCCCATTGCTACAAGGCCGCCAGAAGTTAATCTGCTTATGTGTAAACGTGGTGGCAGCTGAGGTATGTTTAAGAATACTGGTAAGTGTTGCTAGAAACCTACAAATATTTTCCGGGTGTTAACCGCGGGGTGCCAGCTTTGTGGGCCTACCACCCAGCACCCAGCTCTGCGCAGGTCTGGAATAAACCGGTATCTCGTCTCGGTGTGTGAGACTGGCCTATCGCACGCCGGGAAACGAAACCGCCTTTTCGGACACCACCATCAGCAAAGCAGCGACCCCGCTTTGCCTGAGGCTGCTGGGCCTGTCCTCTGGGCGCTGCTCACCACTGGAACGCATCCCGCTGGCGACGGACACGCCGACGGCCGCTAGCGAGAGGCGCGGCCCACCTCTCCGGCAGCCGGAGCCCGGCCTCGGGGACGCAGGTCTCTGCCCAGGCCGAGGCACGGGGCTGCTGCTTTCCCAGGGACGGCTTCAACCGGGAGCCGAGCCGAGCACATCGCCCGCAGGCGGACACCGAGGCGGGCCACAGCGCAGGCTGTAGCAGAGAAGGCGGCGTTGTCCACAGCGTTACCAGACTTTTTCGTTTCTTACTGCGTGCACACCCGCCACACACGCTCCCAAACCGGCCCCGGCACGAACCCCTCGCCCGCGGCCACACGCACACACGGAGACACCCCCCCTCCCCCTTCCGCCAGCAGTTTTGCCGGCCCGGGGAAGGAAGGAAGGCGGGAGACTTTAGGACCCCGCGGCGTCCCTGCCGCACCCGTGCCCCCCTCCCGCCTTTCGTCCTCAGTCCGTCGGTCGGCCAGTCCGTCGGTCAGTCACCCTGCTGAAGGTATGCGAGGCACAAAGCGGGGGTATTGTTTAGGCTCTGTCAGGAGTCAACGAGGCGCAAGCCTGAGGGAAGGAACAAGGCAACCGCAAAGGGAACGCAACTGCCGACCTTTGAGTGAACTATCCTAAGTAACATCTAATTAACATCGACTCGGCATAGCACAAGCCTGCCCTCCGGTAGGGGAAGACCCCTACCCACAGAAGCCCCTTCCTCACGGGGCACGCGCAGTAAAAAAGGAGGACGCTGTCGCCGTGGAGACGAGGCTTGCGGGAACCAACAGGCGCAAGGGCGCCTGCGCCAGCTCTCAAGAAAATAACGGTGACTTGTTGCTCGGAGCGTAGAAATATTTTCCCTGCGTTAACCGAGGCGCGCCAGCTTTGTGGGCCTACCACCGGCACCCAGCTCGGCGCAGGGGCGGAAGAAAAGCCGCCGTCTCGACTCCGTGTGTTTCCCGGCGCTCTGCGCACCGGGTGACGGAACCCGCGTTTGGCACAACAGCCCCGCTGCGCGCGGGCCGCCGCCGCCGCGCGGTGAAAACCAACGAACGCGAACGGCGGGGGAGGTGAAAAACGAAAAGAGAAAAAAAAACCCCCACCCAACCGACCCAAACAGAAACCTCCGAAAAGCGCCGCCATCCCCCCTCCCCTAGCCAGCCTCTGCGCCAGGCTCCCTCCCCCGCCGCCGCGCCGCCGGGGGGGCCGGTTGCCGGGCAGCGGGGCGCACGCGGCTGCAGCCCCCCTTGCCCCCCGCTGCTCCGGGGCGCCGGAGAGTCTGCGGCCGGGGGGGGCCGCACCCACCGGCCTGCGGGTCCGGAGCTGCAGCGCAGGGAGGGGGAGCGCGCGCGCGCGCGGGGGGGGGTGGCTGAGTGAGTCTGAGCGCGCGTGTGTCGCGGGGGGGGGCGGTGTCTGCAGGATCGCGGGCGCAGACTTTAATATATTTATTTTTAACAACGGCTTCTTTAGCCTGGGGAAGTGGAGGGTCAGGGCACTGCAGTGCTCAGTTTGGGATCCTTCCCTTAGAGTTGAATTCGACCCCGGGGCCGTAGGGGAAGTCGTCAAATTTGGTGACGGTATTTGACGGGTAGCTGGATTATACGGGGGAGGTAAGTGATCTAGGGGGTCCCAATCCTTCTTTTCCTTTTCTATGTGTTGCTCCCCTACGGTCTTATTTTTATGAAAAATGCCCACACAGGCCTTTATCCATAAACTAGCATACTCGCTCTCCTCTTGGCAAAACGGTTCCTTAGAATTTACATACAGGTTTAGCGACTGACAAACCCAATCCTCAAATGACCCAAATACAGGCCAAAAAAAACGTGGGGTCTCAAGGGGTTCTTTGGCCATTTTACCATACAATATTAACTAATTTCTCTTTTGTCTTCCCTTTTCCAGGGCCCTTATTATTCCAATGTTTTAACATTATTCCTAATGGAATCTCCGGAGGTATTTTTAGTAATTCGCTCCCTTTCTTCTGGTCCTGGGTTCTCGATTTCGTCTGACCCATCTAGGAATTTTTACTGTGGCAATTCCTACAGCCCTTGGTTACCAAGCAGAGTGTCTTGCAGGGGGTTTCAAACTTCTCACTCACCTATGGATCCTATAAAAATCGCTTCGGTCCTTTACCGGCCAAGTCCCTCGCGGGAGATTGGAACCGCGGTTAGAAGACCTCCACAATCGCTTCGGAACGAGGTTCCGTCTCAGTTACACTCTTACACACACAGGCAACCGAATCCTACCCAACCGAACGGTATACACCTTAAATACTTACGACTCCGTCGTCTTCGTTCGGATCTTCGCGCGCAGAATTACGGGCAAAATAAACTGCTGCAGCCGGCAAGGGAGCTCATAAAAAATCAAATTCTTTGCTTGCCCCTATTTGGGTTCAGGATGGTGTTAGTCCCGACCCGACCCGATCAGGAGCCACCAAATGGTGGGGCGCCCCTCCTAGATCAAGTCAGTATTCAGGAACCAAGACCATCCCGGACGAGTCCCCAGTTGTGATAAATGATTTAGTCCCAAACAGGATTCCAATTTAAGTTTGCAATTTATTAAACAAATAGAGGCAAGCAAACAGCGCTGGGTGCGTCGGGAGTCTCCGCTCCACCAAGACGCACACCTTCACTTCTTACAATTCCTTCCTTTATACTTCTCTAGGCTTCGTTTCTTGCCTTTCTCCGCCTTTTTCTTGGAAGACGACTCTTTCTTTAAGTACGTCACCACTTCCCCGGTCTGCGCATGCTTCATCTTTTTCTAGGTGGTCGTCCGGTGGTCGTTGGGAGGAAGATGCTCCTCTTCGTCAGTGCACTCTACATGACCTCTCTGTTTGTGCAGGCGCTCCGTTATTCTACTTATATTATGCTACCTTATTTGGCTATACATTTTCTTGACATTTCTGCGGTTATTTACAACACTGGTTTGCACTAGTATATCAGGAACTAACTTACATATCAGGAGGCTACATAAGCTTCACATATCAAGGGAGTTACCCAAACTATACTTATCAGGAAGTTACATAAAGACTACCACTCCCCTGTTTATGGTCATGCCCTACATATATTCCTTTATTTCAATATAAATGACATTTGCTTCAAGCTTATATTCACTAGATTTTCTTTACATGAATCGCTCATTCCTCACAGTTTCAGGGACAATGGAGCTTTTCTTAGTAGCGGGAAGAGCAAGAAACCTTCACAAATTACAGCTGGGAAGGTTCTGTCTGGATGTGAGAAAAAATAGTCCTCACTGAGAGGGTAGTCTTGTGCTGCAAGAGATCACCCAGAGGGAGTCTGGATTATCCCATGGCTTTGTGTTTCAAGGAGGAGCTGGTGAGGGTGGAGAGCCATCAGTGAAGGCATAGAAATGCCAGGGTGAGAGCTAGGTGGGAAAGCAAGATGGCTGTCAGCAAGCTGAAGGGAAAGAGGTGAGGCATGGGACAGTGTAGGGCAGCCTGCATAGAGATGGCCAAGGGTTCTAGCAAGACCGAGAGGTCCAAAAGGACTGAGGTCTTTGTCGTCTTGACTATAGCAGCTGTCTCTACCACCAGGGCCAGTGAGACAAAACTTTATTCTTCTCTTCTCAGAAACTGCCTTCCCAGGACCTGGGCTCGGGGTTTGGCCTTGCCTGCTTCATAAAACGAACCAAGGGTTTTCTCAGCATTACAGCCACCTGTGCAGTGCCCTTGCCTACCTGCAGTCACCGTCTCCAAGTATCTGCTCTAATGAGTCAATGAGGAGCCTTTGGCAGTAATGGGTCTCATTAAGTCCCATTAATGCTTCAAGGTATTTTGGGGTTTGCTTCTGGCTTTGACTTCTTGAGAGGTTTGTTCAGTCTTCTCCCAGTATCTGAGGTTCACGGACTGAGCCCCAAATACACCATGGGGCTCCTTAAAACACAGAAAGCCCTAACAAGTCATGCCTCTTCCTGTAACGTTCTCCATGTCTGCAAGACTCGTATAGCTAATCTGAGTTGTTTCATAGCGTGGTTAAGAAGGAAGATTTCAAAGTGCACCTAATAAAGTTAATTTTAAAGGCTGTATTTTGTTAATTTCAGTTTAAAGAAGTGATAGAAGCATTATCCAACTGATATGGATCCTGAGTGTCAGGAGCGTCTCCTGAGGAGGTCTGGACAGGTAGGAAAAGCAGTCCCTTGAGATCTGACACTGGGTGGACAACCTTGCTCCTCACCTCCCCAGACTCCCCATCTGTCGTTGGCCACCTGGGATTTACATCACTTTCCCTTCATCAGACTTCTCTGAACTCTGGGAGCTGAATGTTAGAGCTCCATTGCACCATCTCCCACCCACTTTCCTTAGAGGACTGGCTGCACACAGGCACAGAAGGATGTTTCCCATTTGCAAGCAAAGCAAAGTAAAGCACGATCAAGTGTCTTAAGCAATAAAACACTCCTCAACCATATACTAAGTACAAGCTGCCTCTAATGAGGTCGCCTTTCTACAAGGGATGATCTTACGAGAAATGTTTTAGATAGATAGATAGATAAAGGTAGATACAATTAAAAGAGTTGGCTAAAGATACCGTTATACTACTGAAAGACAGGCAGGCTTTTAGTCCCTGAAGCTCAAAGCAGCAGTGTGGGTGGGAAGTATCTGAATGAACAAAGAGTAAGGGAAGGAGAACAATGGAAAGGGCCTTTGTCTAGACAGTCTGCTGAAAACATTACTTCAGAAATGGTCATTGTATCAGCACAGGTGAAAATATATGAAAGATTAGAATTATTAACTACAAAAGACATTAACCACTTGATCCAGTGTGGCCTGGCAGCAAAGGCAGCCAGCAGTGTCCTGAAGTGTATAAAGAGGAGCCTCGCCAAAAGAGTGAGGGAAGTGGTTGTCTCCCCATGCTCATTGCTTGTTAGACCACCTGTAACCAATTATATCCAGTTTTAGGGCCCCAGTTCAGGTGTACTGATCTGGCTGGGATGGGGTTACCTTCCTTCATAGCAGCCTGTGTGGTGCTATGTTTTGCATTTGTGCCTTAAACAGTGTTGATAACACACCAGTGTTCTGGCTATTGCTGAGCAGTGTTTGCACTGTGTCAAGGCCTTCTCTGCTCCCTCCCAGTGAGTGGGCTGCAGATGGGCAAGAACAGCTGACCCCAACTGACCAAAGGGATACTCTCTAACGTACGACGTTGTGCTGAGCAATAAAAGCTGGGACAGAGGAAGAAGGAACTAGAATTTTTTTGTTACAGGAATCACTTCCTAGTTCACATGGAATCCATTGCATAGCATTAGTAAAAGGCCTTAGACCTTCATAAGCGGTGAACTTTCACCTAGCTACTGATGAAGTTCTACTGAACTCTTACTTAGTCGCGTGAGGGAAGGCCCTGAAACTGGTGTAAATTAGAAAGATAAGATAGCCACATCCATCAGCAGAGGTTGCCTCATCGAGAAACGAAAAAGAACGGCCCGCTTGGAGACAGTGAAAGGATCCAATGAGGAAAAAGGAGACCCCAGACCCAAATACTCCAACTGGACTAAACCGTCTCACAAGGGGAGGGGAGCTTAGACTGTAAGGGTATAATTGTCCAGAGAGTCTCTGGTTCGGGGTCCGTCTCCAGAGGCACTCAGCTCAAGCTGTTCTTCACCACTGTACCGCTTAATAAATTCAACTGGTATACGTCATGTCAGAGATTCTGCTTCAGGAAACCTAGGGTTGAGCCTGAGGGAAGAGAAAGCACCCAAGAGAGACTCTGTGTGTGTGTGTGTGTGTGTGTGTGTGTGTGTAGAGTCAAAAGGTGCACACGTCGGCTCACTGGAGTCTCCTGCTGCAAAGGGACTCCAGACCCAGCAGTTAAAGTCTCGGGTGGTGTGTGTGCAACTCCTTGATTGGTGTGTGAATGCTCAGGCAGCGGCTTCTCCATTAACGTTTTGTCATTCAAAGAGTCTTCTGTGTGGAGACTGGCTGGGCATCATTTTTGCTTGTGGGAGGTGGTGAGTGGTTGCCTTTGCGTTGCTTATTATTATTATTGCTTGTTGATTTTTAAAAAATCTCTTTCTTTCACCTGCTAAGCTGTCTTTATCTTGACCCACAACTTTCCGTGCTTTATTTCTTCCTGTTCTCTCTCCTGTCCCAGTGGGGAAGGGGAGGAAAGAGTGAGCGGCTGCGTGGCTGCCGGGCTATTGGCCAGAGTCAATCCACCACATCAAGGAAGACGTTGACAACTGGGAGTGACTTCAGTGGGAGGCTGCCAAGATGCGCAGGGGCTGCAGCACTTGCCTGGGGAGCAGAAACTGAGGGAAAGGGCTGCCTTCGGCCTGGGAAAGGGAAGGTCTGGGGAACCTCATAGCAGCCAGCCAGTCCCTGCAGGGAGGTTTTTAGGAAGATGGAGCCAGTCTTGTCACCGTGGTGCTTGGCAGGACGATAATAGACGATAGTCAAATGTTGAAATAAGGAATGTTGAGGCTGGAGATAGGGACAATCTTTCTCTCCATAAGGGCATCCAAACATTGAAGCAGGTTTCCCAGAGATGTTTTCCTGTCTTTGTCCTTGGATATTTTCCAGCCCCCATGTGGCAAAGCCTTGAGCAAAGTGGTCTGACTCCGTAGCCGATTCTGCTGTGAGCATGAGGTTGGACTGGAGACCTACTGAGGTCCCATTCAGGAGAGTGGAAAACTAAATGATGCTGTGGTTCCTTCCTCTCTAGGTGTGCCCTTGATGACAGTAGGGAAAGCTGTCAGGTTCCCCGTGACCATGGAAGTAAGTCAGATGCTGGCATAGTCAGATCAGCTGAAGTTGTCTTCTCCTCCTCCAGGCAGTGTTGCTCAGATGCAGGACTGCTTCACAGGTATCCCCAAACAGCCCTGGTTATTTCCTTTGCTTCACCGTTCATTCCCTTTTCATTCTTTTCCCACCTCTCAAGTCCTGCTCTTTAACCATCCTTATCCCCACCCATGCAAAAAGCCAAGGACTTTTCACTGTTTATCCAGTGGCCCTGCATTTGCTCACTTTGAACCCTCCTTTGGTGTCTCTGCGGTGGTTACTGTGGTGCTTTCTACCTCGCATTGCAACTCAACTTAACGCCAGTACTCTTTTCTTCTCTGTAGTGTCCTGCAGCTACTTAAGTTCTGATCTTGTTAGAGGCACCACGACTCAGGATGGCCGTTGGCACGCATACTTTAAAAGCTGGACTGTTGGAGGTTCAGTCCAGAGGGACCTTGGCACACCTGGGATTTGGCCAGCAGAAACCTCAAGGTTTTGAAGGAAAAGCTCAGAAACAACTCCATGCAGCAGCATGGACAGGGACCTGACTGACTAAGGAGTGTCCTGAGGTGAAGTATCTGGGAACTGTGACAATGCCATATGAGTCAGTGGTTCTCACATTTCGAAAGGAGAGTGGAGTGTCTGGAGGAGGTCTGCCAACTTGAAGTGAAGGGCCTAAAGGATGAGCTGTGGGGAGAGTCTGAGGGAGCTGGGTGTCTGTAGCCTGCTGAAGTGGAGGCACGGGTTTACCTAGCAAGAGCCTGCACCTGCCTGGAGGGATAACGGAGCCAACCTGTTTTCTGCAGTCACCATTGATACGACAGAAGGAACAGCCACAAGCTGCCTCTTGGGACCTTTAGGCTGAACCTCAGGAAAAATAAAATGGACTAGGAGGAGCGTTGCCATGATCTCCACCTTTGGAGCTCTTCAAGTTTCAGCGCCGCAAAGTCACGGCCAGCCTGGAGGCTGGACTAGAGACCCCCTCGCAGCAGTCTCTTTCCCAACAGGCCTGTGCCTTGCCACATGTCATATGAGAAGAGACTAAGCTGGAGGAGAGGGTCTCTACATCACAGGACAATTCAGGGTGGAAGGAGGGTCAGGAGGTCTCTGGTGTTGCACTGGCTCCAAGCAGGGCCAGCTCTGAGGTCAGACCAGCTTGCTCGCTAAATGCCAGAATCCGGAGAAAGAGTTTACACATGAACCAGGCATCTGTGCCGCCGTTACAGAAATGGAGACAAGGCCTTTGACCAGCTCCCTGAACACAGCTATTGGTACGTCATGCCCCCTGAGAACATCCATCCTCCCGGGAACATCCATCTTCTTGTCCAAAGGAGTGGGATCCTTATGCAACTATCCTGCCATATCTCCAGACCATGGGGTGCTTTACACTGTAAACAGAACTGAAGGAAAGCCTCTGACTTGGGTACGGTCAACTGAATTGCTAAAAGAGGGCAAGATGGAGGGATCTCGGAGCTTCCAGGTTCTTCCTGAAGATAGAAGGCCTCAGATATAGGAACAGAAGATAACAGTTTTGAACTAGCCTAGGCTTTAGATCATTTCACATGTGATGGCTCTGCTCCATCCTTTCAGTCATTGGCACCCAGAAACCTCATCTGCTTTTCCTTCCTCTCCTCCCAAAAGCTGATCAAGTGATGGGAAGAAAGGAAGGAGAAAGGCCCTAGGCCTCTGTGACTCACCTGGGCTCTGGCACTTGGAGGGCCACAGTGTCATCCATTGTACACCCCATAAAGAATCAAGCTGGGAAGTGACTCTTCACGTACAAGTGAACAAGGTCGATGCACAGGCAAGGCTGTGTCTGGAGACCAGTACACCTAGAGCATCGATCAAGCTGGGGCTGAAACTCAGGCCTGGTCTTCAATGGTCACCTGGGCCCATGGACAGAGGTGTGGATGGACCCCCCAGGGTCCTGAAGGCCTCTGGATGCTCTCAGGGCCCTGACACTGCCCCCATGGGATCCCACCTGCCAGTGCCCTCAATAGGCCAAGTTCTCATTCCCGCATGTGCAGGGTCTGTGCTCGGCTACTCTCCTTCCCCGCTTCTGTGCAGATCTGGGAGACCACAGTTTCATGCTGACTACAACCAAGGCTGAAACTGGTCTTCCCATCCCTGACCAACTTTTCCTCTTTTGGGAGTACAAGGTCCAGGTGAGCCTCAGACTGGGTGGCACAGTTAGAAGCTGACCCACACACAAGATCCCGCCTAACCTGTTGCATGTCCCATAGAGAACATCCACACATCTGACCTGCTCTGGTAGCAAGCAGGGCATCCTCCACTTCTCGCCTTCCCTGTTAGTCTCGCCTAAAGATGTTGTATCTCCGTCAGTCACAAAAGCTGTGGGAGCTGTCCTTTTCCGTCTTGACTCTTGCTCCCCTAACGTCACAGCTTTGCGATGGCATGTTGTCCTCCTGCTGTCTGTGCTCCAGGCTGTGGGCTTTGGTGCACATTAGGCCTGTAGCACCTCAGATGTGGCACCAGGGCCAAGGGCAGATTTGTCACATGGACACCTGATACCAAAAGATTGGCCCTCTTTGTGTGGAAAGGCTTCACAGCCGATGTGTGCTGGAGTGGATGGCAGGAGGCAACATAATGATGAAGGAGGTTCTCACAACGAGAGCAAAAGCTGCAGTCCCCAAGACCAGACAGAAAACGGCCTTGGGCTGTGCAGCGCTGGCAGGAGAGGGGTTTGCTGTCCCAGGTGACTCTTGCAGCAATGCGTGGGGCCTGTGACAGAGGTGAAGCCGATCTCCAAGAAGGACAAGCTGCTGCTGAGAAAGTCCCCGGGGGAGGACAGCCTGTCATCCAGCCACACTGTGGACATCATGCTGGGGGCTGACTGGCTAGATAGCAGCTCTGCAGAGAAGTACCTTAGGGTCCTGGAGGGCAAGCAGCTGAGCATGAGCCAGCCAGGCAGCCTCGCAGCAAAGGCCAGCAGCCTCCTGGGCTGCATTAGGAAAAGCATTGCCGGCAGATGGAGGGAAGTTAACCTTCTCCTCCACTGAGCACCGGTGGGCCACATCTGGAGTGCTGTGTCCAGTGCTGGGCTCCCCAGTGCAAGAAAGTTGTTGACCTGCTAAAGCAAGGCTATCAAAGGGCCACAAAGCTGATTTAAGGGACCGCAGCATCTTCCATAGGACGGAAGGCTGAGAGGTCTGGGACTGTTAAGCCTGGAGAAAAAATTGCTCAGGAGTGTGGAGTAATAGGGCACGGACTGTGGCAGGGCTTCAGGCCAAAGACCTTTATTGTTAGCGTAGTGTGCTTTTTAGACAAATACAGCCCGTTCACGCACCTAAAAGTGCTACCCGGTTGGCTATTGCTTTAAGTCCACGCGACTCTCACAGAGGCAGGATTGGTCGCCTCTGTATGTCCACGCGCTCCTTTGCTTCTTCTTAGTTGTTTACCACAGCTCCTTCTCTTCAAGGTTGAGCCCTGCAGGTGTCCGGCTGTTTACCAGCTTCTCAATGCCACAGCTCCTTCTCCTTAAGGTCGAGCCATGCAGGGTGATCCCAATATCACCCCCTTTTTGTTTATCTATAAACAAAACCTGATGGTTCATTCGCAACCCGAGGACTGTGAGGAAGATGGACCATCTGTACATTCTTTTATCGTCCTGCACCACGAACTCAGCCCAGCAGTCGGTAGGTGCCAGCTTTACGTGGGCGTCCCCACGGAGGCAACGGTGGCCTTGCCGTACACTGGCCCACTGCCCTTTGGGAAATCCCGGTATTTATACATTTGCAGAGGAACGAGTTTCGACACACGTGGCCAGCGAGTGTCAGAACACGCCTTGGTTGCCACCTTTCAACACAGAGAGCCTATGGCATACGCGCCCGCTGGCCAGATGTGCTGCACGTGCCCCAGCCACCCTGTCTGTTGGTTCGTAGGCTTTGTTCATGTGGCATATTACCGTAATCCAGCAGTCACATATCAACCATGCTCAAGCCAATAGCAGAATGTTACAAGGCAAACAAAATTGTGAATTGTGCTTTATATTCCTCCGTTACTGCATGTCTTCCCCATCCTCCCCTAACCTTGATCAACTTTCTTATCTCTTGGGCTGTTTTCTCTCACCCAGCATAGTATCTGTTTCTTACCCAGCCATCCATTTTCTGATATTCTAACTGCAGTTTTCTCACAGGCCAAAATTCCATCCGTTAACCCCTCCGTATGTATACGATAATTGGCGATAATTTCCATTTCTGCCGACAAGCTAACTATTGCTTTTTCTAGCTGAGATAAACGTCTGAGTCCCAAACAGGATTCCAATTGAAGTTTACAATGTATTACAATATATACATTAACCACTCTGCTAGACTTAGGCTTGCGGTCATACAAGGATACGTAGGACAGAAGGTTACACTTCATCACACGAATCAGATGAACATATTTCACATAGCTGTACTACTCCTCGTGATGGGAAAAGCGCCCGTACAAAGCTATGATAACCTTTATTATATCTCACCAAGGGATTTGTAGTTATAGAGTGCTTTGCCCTAAAAGCTTTCCATGTTCCTCTAATGATACCGCTAATTTCAGTCTGATTAATTATCTGTGTTATAAATGATTTAGTCCCAAACAGGATTTCAATTCAAATGTACAATTTATTAAGCGAATAGAGGCAAGCAAACAGCGCTGGGTGTGCCGGGAGTCTCCGCTCCACCAAGACGCACGCGGTACAGTTCCTGTTCCTGGTTTATATCCTGTCCGTTAATACATATTCAGGAACAGGCGTGTCTTCTTCGGCGCATGCCCTCTTCTCCTTCTAGGATCTTCTCGAATCTTCCTCAGCGTGATCCTGTTCGCTAATACATATTCATGAATAGGCGTGTCTGCTAATACATATTAATGAACAGGCGTGTCTTCTTCAGCGCATGCCCTCTTCTTCTGCTAGAGTCTTCTCGAATCTCCCTCGGCGTGCCCCCAGGATGACCCCAAACCGTATGCATGCACTTTCTTTACACAATACTATGCGGTCAGTGGTCAAACTGGTTTGAGCTGATATACCAGCCAAGTAGTTTAACTTTCTCCTGTAAAATACCCCTTTTTATGGTGCAGGAGAAATCCATAAAAGTCCAGAAGGTTACACTTCATCACACGAATCAGATGAACATATTTCACAATCCCCCATCTTTTTCTTTATAGTATTGATTTGTGTTTTCGTTTCCAATTGAGTACTGCAGATATCTGCATTCCTTGTATAACCGAGTAGATTAATCTAGTAACAATTCCCCACATATCCCCAATACAACTATCCCGATTTTAGTAAGCCAATCACCACCCATAAAATCTCCCCAAAATCCTCCTAGATTGATTCCATTCCAAGTTTATCTCTCAGGAGGCCATTCGTTATACACCTGGACTCCTAGTCGCTCTCCCTAATTTATGGGTAACAGGAAAAAACTAGGTTTTATTGTTGATTACACGTACGGGCTGTACAATTAGAAAAGGTCCTCAGTTTTCCCATTTTTCTGGGGTAAACCCCAGCTGGACTTGTTCCAATATTGACTACAGTTATTTGCCGTAGTCAGAGTCAAGGAACTCACCCCAAGTAGAACTAGAAGAGGTCCGGTCAGGGCCATAGTGGTCGGCGGTCACAGCCCAAAGGGGTTGCAGCCCTTGGCAGACCCTTTTTAAGCCGCAACACCAGTTCCCCTCCGGTCTTGCCCTCTTCCTTCCTTTAAGGGGGTGCTTTCTTAGTACCCAAATTAATTGAGCACTGCTTGTGAAGGCCAGAGCTTTGCTAGATCAGTGGTTTGTCCAGACCTGAGCACTTGCCCGAGCCTGGCGATCCTCTTTATTTGCAAGGCTTTATGGCTACAGAAAACTGCCAGTTAGCCTGCAGTTCTTACAAATAAACACCACCTTCTACACCAAGGACAAATTCTAGTTCCAGCTCCTTTTTCCTGTTCTTCTTTTGCCAACAACTCCTTCCGATGATACTCGTTTGGAGTACCCATTGTTGTTTCCTATTACCCTTTCCCATTGTTTTCCAAACTTGGGGATTACTTATATTGCTCTCCATAGCTTCCCATGGCCATCGTTCACCTCGATTTGTTCCACCACAAACGTAACAATTAGTTATATTCAATGACTTAGCAATGTTTTCAGCAAGATTTACAAGTAGATTTTTAGCAACTGTGGGAATTTCATGTTTCACTCCTGTTTCTATTACAGGAGTAGCCGCAATAAAATTCCCACAGCAATTTAGTCAGATGTGACCTTCCACTCCTTCCCTGGACCTTTCACTCGTGACACATGTGTCCATCCTTTTTCAGCAGTTCTCACAGCTGTTTCTGTAGTGAATAAAACAAGGAAAGGTCCTTCCCAGAGGGGAGATAGGTTTCCTTCTTTCCATGTTTTTATCAGAATTTTATCTCCTGGTTCTAACTGATGAATTGCAAATCCTAAAGGTGGTGTTTGGGCCACCATCCCAATCTCTCTTCATTCTTTTAATCTTTTTCCAATGGTAATTATATCTTGTTGGATACTATGATCCTCAATTACATTGTTCCCCAGAGGCATTCCTTGAAAATAAGGCATGCCATAGAACATTTCATATGGCGATATTCCAGTCTCACTGTATGTTTTCGTTAAGTGCCAATGGTAAACGTTTCGTCCAGGGCATTTGTGTCTCAATCATTAATTTAGCCAATTGTTGTTTTATTGTTTGATTCATTCTTTCTACCTTCCCCGAGCTTTGTGGGTGCCACAGAGTGTGGTATTCCCACTGAATACCTAATGATTGACATAATAGTTTTATTATTTTAGAAGTAAAGTGTGTGCCCTGGTCAGAATCAATGTACTGGATTATCCCATATCTAGGTATCAAATGTTCTAATAAAATTTTTACCACCATCTGTGCCATAGCTCGTGCTACAGGGTACGCTTCTACCCACTGTGTTAAATGATCTACTATTACCAATAAATATTTTATCCTCCCTACCTTAGGCAATTCAGTGAAATGGACTTGTACTTTCTCAAAAGGTCTGTAAGCTGTTTTTCTCCCTCCCGTGGCTGCTTGTCGAAACACTGTCTTATTTACCTTTTGACAAATTAAGCAACCTTGTGTAATTTGCTTTGCTATTTCAAAAATTCCAATACAACCAAATTGTTTAAGAAAATGATCACTTAACGCTTTTGTACCCCAATGTGTTTGTGCATGCAAACGTTCTAATAATCGCCTGGTGTAGGCTTTTGGCAGCATTTCTCGCCCATCGGGCAGTGCCCATTTTCCTTGTTCTAATTTAGCTCCTATTTTCTTCAATTTTGTTTGTCCTTCTGGGGTAAACTCCTTCTCTCTTTCCTCTCGTCCTTCTTTGCTGGTGTCCTTCTTTGTTTGTATGACATTAATTTTGGCAACTTTAGTCCTCAAGGCTGCTTCCTGGGCCTCTTTAGCTGCTAAGTTATTTCCTCTAGTTCGGTAATCACCAAAAGTCCCTTTTGGTGTCCCCTCACATGTACCACTGCTATCTCCTTTGGTTCTCTTAACGCCTTTAAAATTTTTACTATTAATTCTTGATGTATTAAATTCCTCCCGTGAGTATTAATCCAACCTCTTTCTTCCCAAATTTTTCCAAAAGTGTGGACCACCCCATATGCGTATTTAGAATCTGTAAATACAGTCCCGCTTCTTCCTTTTAATAATTCCAGGGCCCTACATAGGGCATACAGCTCACAAGCCTGAGCTGACCATGATGGACTCAGAGGTCCTGATTCCACAATTTCTAAGTCCTTATTAATTATTGCATATCCCGATTTTCTCTTCCCTTCTACTACTCGGGAGGAGCCATCTATAAACAGCGCTTCTCCATTTTACAACTCAGCATCTCTTAGATCTGGTCTCACCTTAGTCTGGGTCTCAATTACCTCTAAACAGTTATGTTGTAATTCCTCTGATGGTTCTCCAAACAAAAATTGTGCTGGACTCTGAGCAGAAGTCACCCTCAGTTCTAAGTCAGGGGAGTCTATTAGTATTGCTTCATACTTTAGGGTCCGGCTGTCCGTTAACCATTTTTCCGCTTCTTGTTGTAAAACATTTCTGACATTGTGTGGGGTATACACTTTTAAAGGAGCACTAAAGGTAATCTTCCTAACTTCCTCTATTAATAATGCTGTAGCAACCAAAGCTTGGAGACAAGCAGGCCATGCTCTGCTTACTGGATCAAGTAACTTAGAACAATGCCCCATGGGTTTTTTGGATTCCTGCCCAGTCTTGAGTAAGAACTCCATATGCTGTCTGGCTTGATGTATTCACAAAGAGATAGAAAGGTTTTTCTAGATCTGGGAGGCTCAATACAGGTGCTTGTATTAATGCCCTTTTTACTTCCTCAAATCTCTGATCATCTTCAATAAACCACTTAAGTTGGTTATTAGTTAATTTTTCATATAAGAATTTTACTTTATCACTATAATTTTCAAGCCATGGTCTACAATATCCTAATAATCCCAGTATTTGCCTAATTTCCGTTTTAGTCTGTGGGGGTCTTAAGGATAGAATCCCAGATACCCTATCAGGATCTAACTTCTTCCTTCCCTTACTCAGCCAATGTCCTAAACATTTTACTTCTTGTTCTACAAACTGTAGCTTTGATCGGGACACCTTTAATCCCTTTTCCCCTCGAAAATTTAACAATTTAATGGTGGTTTTTCGGATCCCCTCTTCAGTTTCTCCTGCTACTAATGAATCGTCCACATATTGCAATAATTTTACCTCCTTAGGTATTGTGAAATCTTGTAGAATTGTTTCTAAAGTTTGTCCAAATAGATTTGGTGACTCCGTAAACCCTTGTGGTAACACAGTCCATCTTAATTGTTGTTTTTGTCCTGTTTCGGGGTCCTCCCACTCAAAGGCAAAATAATCTCTGGATGCCTCATCCAGAGGACAGGCCCAAAAAGCATCTTTCAAATCTATTACACTATACCAAGTATGTTTGGGAGATATATGACTCAATAAAGTATAAGGATTTGCCACCACAGGGAATTTAGTGATTGTTCGCTGATTTACAGCTCTTAAGTCCTGCACCATCCTGTATGACCCATCCGGCTTTTTTACGGGAAGAATGGGCGTGTAACGAGGTGACATACATGGTTCTAGGGTTCCTTTTTCCAAAAGTCTGTCAACTACAGGTTTTAATCCTTTTCGACCCTCCATAGGTATAGGGTATAGCTTGATTCTAATTGGGCGGTGCGGATCTATTATTTGAACGCTTATGGGGTCCATTTTGTCTTTCCAGTTTCCCCTTCCTTATACCACACTGAGGGGTTAATAGCTTCTTCATCCTCTTGTGTTAAAGTGTATAATTTAATCTGCAATTTGTCCCCTTGACTCTGAATGCTCAAGTTTAACTTCAAAATCAAATCCCTTCCTAATAAATTGTATTCCGCTTCAGGGAGCAAAAGTAAATCATTAAGACAAATTTTCTTTTCTGTTTCTACTTCTACATCTTTCAATATATTTACTTTAAAAGGCTCTCCTTTTGCTCCTGCTACTGACACGTAACTCTTCCCTTTTTCTATTCCTTTTGGAAGTTTTTGAATGGTTGACTTTTCGGCCCCTGTATCCACTAAAAATAAAACTTCCTCTTTATGGGGACCAATCAATAATTTTATCAAGGGCTCTGTTGATGTTGAAGTCCCCAGAAGATAGAGCCCCCGACACCCCTAATCTTCTTTGAACATCTTCTCATCTTGTTCCCGCTGACGGCAGTTCTTCTGAACATGTCCCCTCTTGTTACAGTAGTAACAGACAGGAATTGTAAATCTTCCTCGATAAGGCTGTCCCCAGGGTGTCTGCTCTATTCTTTTTTCCCTTTTCTCTCCAGGAGTCGTCTTATTTTTCTGACTTTCCCTTACTGCTGCTACAAAAATTTTTGCTTTTGCTTTTTGTTTTTCTTCGTCCCTCCTAACATAGACTTTCTGGGCTTCTCTAAGTAACTCCTCTAATCCTCTTTCTTGCCAATCCTCCAATTTTTCTAATTTCCTTCTTATATCCCCCCAGGATTTAGCTACAAATTGTGTTCTAAGGAGTGCGGTCCCAGCCACTGTATTCGGATCAATTCCAGAATACATTGGTAGGTTTTTCCTCAACCTCTCCAACCATTCTGTTGGAGATTCGTCTTTCCCTTGTTGTTCATTAAATGCTTTAGTAATGTTTTGCCCTCGGGGAACCGCTTCCCTTATTCCCTGTATGATTAACGTTCTCAAATCCCTCATATTTTGTCTTCCTGGGGGTTGTTGATGATCCCAGTGGGGATCCACATTTGGCCATTTCTGATCTCCCGGGGGTCCTGCCTGACTCTGTCTTTCCCAAATTCTCATTCCAGCTTGTCTAATCATTCCCCTTTCCTCAACAGTGAATAGGATCCCTAAAATGGACTGTATTTCTTCCCAGGTATAAGTATTGGGGCCTAGGAATTGGTCCAATTTTTCAGCTACTCCGAGGGGATCATCTAATAGGGTCCCCATTTCTTTCTGGAAATTTCTTACGTCTGTGGTATTTAACGGGACTGCCACAAACCCGATGCCTCCCTGATTGCCTCCGAGGGGTACTTCTCGTAAGGGATATAGAGAAGCTCCCTGAGATACAGCAGTCCTACTTCTCGTACATGCAGCCGGAGGTCGATCTAATTCCGGTGCTGTTGGTGGTGGAGACAGGGGCAACGGTGGTACAGAGAGAGGTACTACGGCCACCGGAGGGGGAGCCGCCGCCGGAGATGGATTATTAGAACATGGAGGCGGTAGGTTATCCAGTGGCTCCCATTTATCATCTTTTTCCTTTTCACTTTTCCCCTCTTCTTCTTCCTCAAACTTTTCATCTGTTTTTAATGTAAGTATTGAGGCTGGAAAAGAACGTAAAGTTCTGTCCCATAATCCTGCATAATCACTTTCCTCCTGACTAAAAGGTTCCTTTGAATTAACATATATATTTAAGGCCTGGCAGACCCAGTCTTCAAAAGATCCAAAAGCGGGCCAAAAGACATGTGGTCTCAAACGTTCTTTTGGCCATTCTACCATACAATATTGAACTAATTTTAATTTACTTTTTCCTTTTCTGGGGCCCCTATCATTCCAATTTTCAATCATTATTCCTAATGGACTCTCCGGAGGTATTTCTAGTAATTCGCTCCCTTTCTTCTGGTCCTGGGGTCTCGATTTCGTCTGACCCATCTAGGAATTTTTACTGTGGCAATTCCTACAGCCCTTGGCTACCAGTAAGAGTGTCTTGCAGGGGGTTTAGGACCTATCACCCACCCACGAATCCTATAAGAATCGCTTCGGTCCTTCACCGGCCAAGTCCCTCGCGGGAGATTGGAACCGCGGTTAGAAGGCCTCCACAATCGCTTCGGAACTAGCTTCCGTCTCAGTCACACTCTTACACACACAGGCAACCGAATCCTACCCAACCGAACGGTATGCACCTTAAATACTTACGACTCCGTCGTCTTCGTTCGGATCTTCGCGCGCAGAATTACGGGCAAAATAAACTGCTGCAGCCGGCAAGGGAGCTCATAAAAAATCAAATTCTTTGCTTGCCCCTATTCAGGTTCAGGATGGCGTTAGTCCCGACCCGACCCGATCAGGAGCCACCAAAAGGTGGGGCGCCCCTCCTAGATCAAGTCAGAATTCAGGAACCAAGACCATCCCGGACGAGCCCCCAATTGTTATAAATGATTTCGTCCCAAACACGATTCCAATTCAAATTTACAATTTATTAAGCGAATAGAGGCAAGCAAACAGCGCTGGGTGCGCCGGGAGTCTCTGCTCCACCAAGACGCACGCGGTACAGCTCCTGTTCCTGGTTTATATCCTGTCCGTTAATACATATTCATGAACAGGCGTGTCTTCTTCGGCGCATGCCCTCTTCTCCTGCTAGAGTTATTATACGGCCAAGCTATTATACAGCAGGGATGAGAGTAAGCTTAGCAATGGGATTGTTTTGGACTTCTTCGGCTGTGATAATTGAAAATTGATTATATCTAGAAAATCTACCATGGCAAGGAGAGACTCTAGCTAATTGTATGCAGCCAGCCAGCAAGGCTAAGCAACACCCAGCTTGTACCCACGAGCAGCCTCACAGATGACTTTAGAAAATCAATTAGCATTGAATATGGTACTACTAAAGGAGAACAGCGTTTGTGGATGGCTGAATAACACCTATCCTGGCAAAACCTGCTGTCAATTCCAAATGTGTCCGCTACTCTGCATCAAGCTAGAGATGAAATGCAAAAAACTGTGGACCAAACCCATGAGCTCAATGAGAAGATGAAACCAAGCAACTGGCAATGAACGAGGTGGATTTAAAATATTTTCAGTTGGCTCAGATTAAAAGTTAGTGGATGGGATCATAGTCTAACCCAGTATGTATTAATGTTTATCATAATTGTTATTGTTATTGTCCGTATTTGATTGTCACGTGTGAAATCTATGATAACTAGAGCTGTAACCATGCGTGTTAAGAGGATCCACATCTATGATCCTGAATACATCCCTTTAATACCATCCCCTATTATAAATTGCGACAAGCGAGGGAAGGCAAGCAGTCGACTCAATATGAGTGATAAGGCAAGCTTCAACTTTATTGCAAAACCTTACACATATTTATACACTAAGTTCTACCTTATGCATACTTGTCTTACAATCATTGGCTTAGCCCTAAAGATTGCATTATCATACTCCTCCTACTTGCGGTTACTGCTACGTGGTCCGGGTTCCATCCTGTTTTTCTTATACAGTGCTGCTTCTTAGCTGTTTACCACAGCTCCTTCTCCTCAAGGCCGAGCCCTGCAGATGTCCAGCTGTTTACCAGCTTCCCAATGCCACAGCTCCCTCTTCTCAAGGCCGAGCCGTGCAGATATCTAGCTGTTTACCAGCTTCTCAATGCTGCAGCTCCTTCTCCTTAAGGTCGAGCCGTGCAGAGTGATCCCAACAATAAATTACCAACCAACAAGAGAGGATGAAAACACAGGAAGGAGATGAATGCCTCGACCCACCTAAATACAAATTACACAATGTTCCTCTCAGTGAGTTGTGACTAAGGTCACAGGGTGGATAATGTGGGAAACCACTGTGGGTCTGTAGGGAGTAGCAGGGTTTGACTGGAGCAACACGCTCCTCTTCAAAAGCAACCCTGATGGGTTGCAGTCAGACAGTCTCATAACTGACTATTGTTGAGTGATGTCTGGGATGAGGCGAAAGCCTTGCAGCCTGATGTTCTACGGCAAGGCCACAAAGACCTCCATCAAACGTGAGTAAGCTGACCATTATTAATAACTGAAATTCTTATTAACTATTCATTCCTATTGATCGATGCTATTTGAGTTATATAGTATCTATCGGTCTACAACAAATAAATGAATAAAAAATTAATGAACTGATTAAGTTTTTATTAATCAAATTAGTCTAAATCAATCATTAATAATTACTTATTAATAACAGTCGTTACCTATTAAGATCGATTATTTTATTTATTAGTATTTTGTGGTACTGCATTAACACTACTGTCCTCCAGTTACTTATCATGTATTTTTTTTTCTTTATCATCACTCTGATTTACTGTTGTAATTATCTACTATCAATTCATCATTATTAATTATCATTAATTACACGTGCTACACGACGGCTCTGTTCCTCACCTAGAACTTGTTATCAGTAAAGTAGTTCCTTATTAACGTGATCTTAATCCACTGGATGTTAATTCCAGTAAATATTAATCTGTATTGCTCTATCGCTAATCATTACTTCGTATATTAATTACCGGTTAATGAATTATTTATTACATTCATTAACCATAGGTCGGTGTATGTTAATCCATCAAGAATTAGCAGAGAGTGCCAGATCAGCATTTGTCCTAAACCTGCTCTCCCCACTCCCTCCTCCCAAACCGCCCGCCTGCCCTCACCCCGGAGAGTTCTGTGTCAAGACACCCACACGCACCCTGCACACCCCCCGTTTCTTTTTGATTGTCATTTTTTTAGCTATTTATTTATCTAGCCTCCCTCCCCCTTACCTTTTCTTACTCTTCTCTCTCACCACCGGGGACCGGGGACCGGGGACCAGGCAGAGGCGGCGGTGCCCAGCCCCAGCCGCCCGCCCTCCCCACCCCACCGCAGCGAGCCCCATTGCTACAAGGCCGCCAGAAGTTAATCTGCTTATGTGTAAACGTGGTGGCAGCTGAGGTATGTTTAAGAATACTGGTAAGTGTTGCTAGAAACCTACAAATATTTTCCGGGTGTTAACCGCGGGGTGCCAGCTTTGTGGGCCTACCACCCAGCACCCAGCTCTGCGCAGGTCTGGAATAAACCGGTATCTCGTCTCGGTGTGTGAGACTGGCCTATCGCACGCCGGGAAACGAAACCGCCTTTTCGGACACCACCATCAGCAAAGCAGCGACCCCGCTTTGCCTGAGGCTGCTGGGCCTGTCCTCTGGGCGCTGCTCACCACTGGAACGCATCCCGCTGGCGACGGACACGCCGACGGCCGCTAGCGAGAGGCGCGGCCCACCTCTCCGGCAGCCGGAGCCCGGCCTCGGGGACGCAGGTCTCTGCCCAGGCCGAGGCACGGGGCTGCTGCTTTCCCAGGGACGGCTTCAACCGGGAGCCGAGCCGAGCACATCGCCCGCAGGCGGACACCGAGGCGGGCCACAGCGCAGGCTGTAGCAGAGAAGGCGGCGTTGTCCACAGCGTTACCAGACTTTTTCGTTTCTTACTGCGTGCACACCCGCCACACACGCTCCCAAACCGGCCCCGGCACGAACCCCTCGCCCGCGGCCACACGCACACACGGAGACACCCCCCCTCCCCCTTCCGCCAGCAGTTTTGCCGGCCCGGGGAAGGAAGGAAGGCGGGAGACTTTAGGACCCCGCGGCGTCCCTGCCGCACCCGTGCCCCCCTCCCGCCTTTCGTCCTCAGTCCGTCGGTCGGCCAGTCCGTCGGTCAGTCACCCTGCTGAAGGTATGCGAGGCACAAAGCGGGGGTATTGTTTAGGCTCTGTCAGGAGTCAACGAGGCGCAAGCCTGAGGGAAGGAACAAGGCAACCGCAAAGGGAACGCAACTGCCGACCTTTGAGTGAACTATCCTAAGTAACATCTAATTAACATCGACTCGGCATAGCACAAGCCTGCCCTCCGGTAGGGGAAGACCCCTACCCACAGAAGCCCCTTCCTCACGGGGCACGCGCAGTAAAAAAGGAGGACGCTGTCGCCGTGGAGACGAGGCTTGCGGGAACCAACAGGCGCAAGGGCGCCTGCGCCAGCTCTCAAAAAAATAACGGTGACTTGTTGCTCGGAGCGTAGAAATATTTTCCCTGCGTTAACCGAGGCGCGCCAGCTTTGTGGGCCTACCACCGGCACCCAGCTCGGCGCAGGGGCGGAAGAAAAGCCGCCGTCTCGACTCCGTGTGTTTCCCGGCGCTCTGCGCACCGGGTGACGGAACCCGCGTTTGGCACAACAGCCCCGCTGCGCGCGGGCCGCCGCCGCCGCGCGGTGAAAACCAACGAACGCGAACGGCGGGGGAGGTGAAAAACGAAAAGAGAAAAAAACCCCCAACCCAACCGACCCAAACAGAAACCTCCGAAAAGCGCCGCCATCCCCCCTCCCCCAGCCAGCCTCTGCGCCAGGCTCCCTCCCCCGCCGCCGGGGGGGCCGGTTGCCGGGCAGCGGGGCACGCGCGGCTGCAGCCCCGCTTGCCCCCCGCTGCTCCGGGGCGCCGGAGAGTCTCCGGCCGGGGGGGGCCGCACCCACCGGCCTGCGGGTCCGGAGCTGCAGCGCAGGGAGGGGGAGCGCACGCGCGCGGAGGGGGGTGGCTGAATGAGTCTGAGCGCGCGTGTGTCGCGGGGGGGGGCGGTGTCTGCAGGATCGCGGGCGCAGACCTTAATATATTTATTTTTAACAACGGCTTGTTTAGCCTGGGGAAGTGGAGGGTCAGGGCACTGCAGTAGCTGCAGCCTGCAGCTGCTTGAAGAATGGTTTTGTGATAAATGATTTAGTCCCAAACAGGATTCCAATTTAAGTTTGCAATTTATTAAACAAATAGAGGCAAGCAAACAGCGCTGGGTGCGCCGGGAGTCTCCGCTCCACCAAGATGCACACCTTCACTTCTTACAGTTCCTTCCTTTATACTTCTCTAGGCTTCGTTTCTTGCCTTTCTCCGCCTTTTTCTTGGAAGATGACTCTTTCTTTAAGTACGTCACCACTTCCCCGGTCTGCGCATGCTTCATCTTTTTCTAGGTGGTCGTCCGGTGGTCGTTTGGAGGAAGATGCTCCTCTTCGTCAGTGCACTCTACATGACCTCTCTGTTTGTGCAGGCGCTCCGTTATTCTACTTATATTATGCTACCTTATTTGGCTATAAATTTTCTTGACATTTCTGCGGTTATTTACAACACTGGTTTGCACTAGTATATCAGGAACTAACTTACATATCAGGAGGCTACATAAGCTACACATATCAAGGGAGTTACCCAAACTATACTTATCAGGAAGTTACATAAAGACTACCACTCCCCTGTTTATGGTCATGCCCTACATATATTCCTTTATTTCAATATCAATGACATTTGCTTCAAGCTTATATTCACTAGATTTTCTTTACACGAATCGCTCATTCCTCACAATCCCCCGTTTTCCTTTTCACCACTGTGATTCGTGTAAAATTTATTTAAAGTTTGTTTGATGGGTATTAACTCGGGTTCCTCTATATGTTTTACCAACATTAAAACATGTTTTCTCTCACTCTGTGTTGATTCTATTGGAGTGGCTGTAAATTTCATTCCATTAATCGCAGAAGCTACAGCTTGTGAAAGACAAGGAATTAGACATGGTATTATTAACATACCTCCAAACAATCCTAACAAAACGATAATGATTTTTGTTACCCAGTTTCCTGAGAATAAATTTTCCCACGTTGTCCATAGTCCTTGGACATTTATTCCATTCCACGTTTGGACTGGCACATGGGCTACTTTTTTCATTTCTCTTACTAATTCATTGATGGCTTTTCCTTCATCATTTATCTCTAAACAACAATTTGTGAGATTAAATTTTCCACAGACTCCTCCTTCCTGTGCTAGTAAATAGTCTAGTGCGAGTCTATTTTGATATAGGGCTGTACGCATTTTAGTATTTTGTTTAGCCACCAATCCTAGAGCATTACCCGTTTTATTTACAATTATTTCTACTACAGCTTGCAACCTGATTATTCTATTCCACATATAAATGGGGGTCCTATATCCCCAGGACCCATCTTCTGCCCATGTCGCTGGGTCATAATATGCTATTATTCTTTCAGGTGGCCACTCATTATCTTTCCATTTTCCTATTTGTAGCTCTCTTTTTTCCCTTCGGTTGTGAGTTTCTAATGCGTCTGTATATACCAGTACCCCTAGGCGTTCTCCTCGGTTTATAGGTAATAAGAGAAAGCTTGGCCGTATAGTTCCTAACACGCACGCTCCGGTCCAATTTTTTGGTAATCGGGTATATGCAAATTTTCCACAGATCCAATATTGCCCTTCTGGACTTGACCACCCTTTATCAATAGTGGTTCCGTTGGTCCAATTCGCATGATTTTTACTTATTTCTTGGGCAGTGCCCCATTTATCCTACTTTTGGTAAGTACTATTCCAGTTATATCCCCCTTCACATACTAAATATCCGACTGGTTTACTCCCAGCGTCATTTTGCCAACAGCTTCTTCTTATTATGCTGGTTTGTAATATCCATTGTTGTTTCCTGACCTGAGTTGATATGTTCTAAACATTAGGGTCTGGTATGTTGCTCTCTTGGGCCTCCCAGGGCCAATTCTCTCCTGATTAGTTCCACCACATACATAACAATTAGTTACATTTAGTGACTTAGCAATGTTCTCAGCAAGATTTACAAATAGATTTTTAGCCACTGTGGGAATTTCATATTTCGTTCCTGTTTCCATTTCATGACAAAATGACTTAAATAACAGTCTATGCTGCACCGATTCTCTTTTCTTTCATTTCAATATTAATAACTACACCTGGGTCTTCTCCAGGTCCATATATCTTAAGTCCAATTTTGGTTATTTTTTTCTGTTTCCAAATTTCTAAATTTATAAGGGTTAAATTTACTAAATTACAGGTACAGGTTGTACAATTATGGTCTGTTTGTACCCTTGTGATTGAAGCTTGTAAATCCCCACATTGGCTGTCATATCCCCAGCTTGCAGTATCCTAACATACACAAGACCATCCCCTTCTTCCACATAGGTGTGCTGACTGATATCTCACCGTTTGACTAGGTACATAATCAGGATTTATCTGACATTGACGTCCACCTCCACCTGGGCAAATATATTTTGGTTGATTACTATAGTATCATCTCCACTCTACACTCCCACAATTAATATCCAGATCATCATCTATAATATCGCATGCATCAAAAATTACCGATACTGATGTGCTCAAATTGGCCATATCCTTACTTATTCCAATTAATCTTCCTACTTCCGAATTTGTTTTCATTTCTACCCACTATTGATAAAGAAGTTCCTTTGGATCGTAACAAACAGTATCATTTTCCACCGAGCATTTCTTATATTGTGTTCCATTGTATATACAACTCCCGTTCTGTTTCCCTTTGCACTCGTAATAGGTGTGGTACATTAATGTTTTATTACTTACTCGTCCGTGCTGGGCGGTTCTTATGCACTCGGTGCAATTTTGATTACCTGTCACCAGGTTGGTGAGTCCGAGTAAAATCAGGAGAGGTCCGGTAAGGGATCTCATGGTCGGAGGCATCAGCTACAAGGGGTGCTCGTCCTTGACTGGCCTTACTTGGTCGCGACTGAGAATCCCCACCCGGTCTTGCCCTCTCCCCCTTCTCAAGCGGACTTCTTTATTTCGATGACAGTAATAAATCTTACCCACCAGAAATCTCCTATAGGAGTAGTCTGTCCACACTGAATGCAGAGGAAACTTCAGCTTTGAATTTGAAAACGTCCCTGTTAGCCTCTGTGGGAAATGATATATTTGTTACACAGGTTACACCTAACCCTCAATAATCATACAACATGGTTTACAGAGTGGACATAAACTTAGTCCTGCCCGATAATTGCTTAATGCTATAGTCTTTAATTCGTGATCATTTCTCATACGTTCATTCCCTTTTTAATGTTATTTTTGTGGTTCCAGGTTGTAAAATAACTTTCCAGTCTTTCATGGGTCCTTTTACTCGAGTCGCGTGCGTCCACCCCTTTTCCGCGGTCCGGATGGCAGTATCTGTAGTTAACAATACAACAAAGGGTCCTTCCCATGAAGGAACTAAAGTTTCTTTCTTCCAAGTTTTGATCAGTACCTTATCCCCTGGTTTGAATTGATGGATTGCAAACCCCAAAGGTAGGGTTTGTGCCATTATTCCTATATCTCTTAGTTCTTTCAACCTTTCTCCTAAAATGATAACATATTTCCGAATATTATAATCTTCCACTACATTGTTTCCCTCGGAGATAGGGCATGCCGTATAAAACCTAATATGGCGATAATCCAGTCTCACTGTGCGGTTTGATCCTTATGTTAAGAAGGGCTAGCGGTAAACATTTAGTCCATGGCATCTGTGTTTCAACCATTAGCTTCGCTAGCTCTTGCTTTATTGTTTGGTTTATTCTTTCTATTACTCCCAAACTTTGAGGATGCCATGGGGTATGATATTCCCATTTAATACCTAATGATTGGCACAAGGATTTTATAATTTTAGAAGTAAAGCGAGTGCCTTGATCAGAATCAATATATTGTATTATCCCATACCTGGGGATTAGGTGTTCTAGTAAAATTTTATCACCGTCTGAGCTGTCGCTCTTGCTACAGGATAGGCTTCGACCCATCGTGTTAAATGGTCTACTATAACTAACAAATATTTCAATCTTCCTATTCTTGGTAATTTGGTAAAGTCGACTTGAATCCTTTCAAACGGTCTATAAGCTAGTTTTCTTCCTCCCATGGCCACTTGTTGAAACACGGCCTTATTTGCCCTTTGACAAGTTAAACACCCTTGTGTAATTTGCCTTGCTATTTCAAAAAATTCCAATACAGCCAAACTGTTTAAGGAAATGATCACTTAACACTTTTGTACCCCAATGTGTTTGCGCGTGTAAGCGTTCTAATACCTGCCTAGCGTAAGCTTTTGGCAACATCTCTCGCTCATCAGGTAATGTCCATTTCCCTTGTTCCACTCTAGCTCCTATTTTCTCTAATTTTGCTTGTTCCTCCAGCGTAAACTTTTTCTCCTTTTCCTCTTATCCTCTTCCACTAGTGTCCTCCCTTGTTTGTGTATGATTAATTTTAACAGTTTCAATCCTCAAGGCTGCTTCCTGAGCCTCCTTATCTGCTAAATTATTTCCTCTAATTCGATAATCTAATCCCTTTTGGTGTCCCCTCACATGCACCACGGCTATTTCCTTTGGTTCTCTTAACACTTTTAAAATTTTACTATCAACTCCTGATGTATTAAGTTCTTTCCTTGAGTGTTAATCAAGCCTCTTTCCTCCCAAATTTTTCCAAAAGTATGGACTACTCCATATGCATATTTGGAATCTGTGAATATGGTCCCTCTTCTTTCTTTTAATAATTCCAGGGCCCTACATAAGGCATAAAGCTCACAAGCCTGAGCTGACCATGATGGACTCAGAGGTCCTGATTCCACAAGTTCTAAGTCCTTGTCAATTTTTGCATATCCTGATTTTCTCTTCCCTTCTATTACTTGGGAGGATCCATCTACAAACAATTTTTCTCCTCCCTCTAATTCAATATCTCTAAGATTGAGCCTTACTTTTGTCTGGGATTCTATAACTTCTAAACAATTGTGTTATAGCACTACTGCTTCTGAGGGTTCCCCAAACCGGAACTGCGCGGGGCTCTGGGCAGAGGTGACTCCTAATTCCAAATTAGGTGAATCTATCAAGATGGTTTCATATTTCAAAAGTCTACTATCTGTCAACCATTTCTCTGTCCTCTGTTGGAGGACATTCCTAACATTATGTGGCGTATATACCTTTAGAGGTACACTAAAGGTAATTTTCCTAGCTTCCTCTATCAATAATGCCATAGCAACTAGGGCTTGGAGACATGCTGGCCACCCCCTGCTCACCGAATCTAACAATTTGGATAAATATCCCACCAGTGTGTGTGGGTTTTTTGGGTTTTTTTTTTGTTTGTTTTTGTTTTGTTTTGTTTGTTTTTTTGTTTTTTTTGTTTTTTTTTTTTCCATTCCCTTTTTAGTCTGTGGAGGTCTTAGGATTAAAATACCAGAAACCCGGTCAGGATCTGATTTCTTTTTTTTTCCTTTGCTTAACCAATGTCCCAAATATTTTACTTCTTGCTCTATAAATTGTAATTTCGAGCAGGACACTTTTAATCCCTTTTTCTCTAAAAAATTTAACAATCTAATGGTGGCTTTTCGGGTCTCCTCTTCAGTTTCTCCTGCTACCAGTAAATCATTCACATATTGTAATAATTTTTCCCTCCTCGTGTACTGTAAAACCTTGTAAGATTTTCTTTAAGGTCTGTCCAAACAAATTTGGTGACTCCGTAAACCCTTGTGGTAGCACAGTCCACCTTAATTGTTGTTTTTCGTCCTGTTTTGGGGTCTTCCCATTCAAAGGTAAAATAATCTCTGAACCCCTTATCCAAAAGACAGGCCCAAAAGGCATCTTTCAAATCTATTACACTATACCAAATATGTTTAGGAGACAGGTGACTCAATAAAGTATAAGGATTTGCCACGACAGGGAATTTGGTGATTGTTCGCCAATTCACGGCTCTCAAATCCTGTACCATCCTATATGTACCATCTGATTTCTTTACAGGGAGTATCGGGGTATTGTGGGGTGACATAGATGGTTCCAAAGTCCCATTTTTTAGTAATTTATCCACAATAGGTTTTAGACCTCTCCGGCCTTCTATAGATATAGGATATTGTTTAATTCTAATTGGCTTATGAGGGTCTGTTATTTGTACCTTGATGGGTTCCATATCTAATCTCCCAACATCTCCTTCCTTATACCATACTTGGGGGTCAATTTTTTCCTCATCAAGTTGGGTTAAGGTACATAAGTTAATATATAACCGATCTCCTTGGTTCTGAATAGTTAGGTTTAGTTTTAAAATCAAGTCCCTCCCTAATAGGTTATATTCTGCTTCTGGTAATAAAAGTAAATCATTTAAACAAATTTTTGTCTCTGTCTCAATCTCTACTTCTTCTAAGATGGGGACTTTGAAGGGTTCTCCTTTTGCACCTGTTACTGACATCTGGGCTTTTCCTTTTCCTACCCCTTTTGGGAGTTTCTGAATCGTTGACCTTTCAGCTCCAGTATCTACTAAAAATAAAAATTCTTCTTTTTGGGGACCTACTAATAGTTTTATCAAGGGCTCTGTTGATGTTGAGGTCCCCAGAAGATACAGCCCCTAACACCCCTAATCCTCTTTGAACATTTTCTCATCCCATTCCCGTTTACGGCAGGTTTTCTGAACACGTCCCTTTTTGTTACAATAGTAACAGATGGGAGTTGTGGGTCTGTCTTGATGAGATTGTCCCTGGGGTGGCTGTTCTGGTCTCTTATCTTTTTTTCTCTCCCAGCTGAGTCTTACTCCTCTGACTTTCCCTCACTGCTGCTACAAAAATTCTTGCCTCTGCTTCTTGTTTTTCTTCGTCCCTCCTGACATAAACCTTTTGAGCTTCTCTTAGTAATTCTTCCAACCCTCTCTCTTGCCAATCCTCTATCTCCACCCAGAGGTACTTCCCGTAAAGGATACAAAGACGCTCTGGGTGCTCAGTTTGGGATCCTCCCCTTAGAGTTGAATTCGACCCCGGGGCCGTAGGGGAAGTCGTCAGATTTGGTGACGGTATTTGACGGGTAGCTGGATTATACGGGGGAGGTAAGTGATCTAGGGGGTCCCAATCCTTCTTTTCCTTTTCCATGTGTTGCTCCCCTACGGTCTTATTTTTCCCTACTCCTGTTTTAAGATGAAAAATGCCCACACAGGCCTTTATCCATAAACTAGCATACTCGCTCTCCTCTTGGCAAAACGGTTCCTTAGAATTTACATACAGGTTTAGCGCCTGACAAACCCAATCCTCAAATGACCCAAATACAGGCCAAAAAAAACGTGGGGTCTCAAGGGGTTCTTTGGCCATTTTACCATACAATATTAACTAATTTCTCTTTTGTCTTCCCTTTTCCAGGGCCCTTATTATTCCAATGTTTTAACATTATTCCTAATGGAATCTCCGGAGGTATTTTTAGTAATTCGCTCCCTTTCTTCTGGTCCTGGGTTCTCGATTTCGTCTGACCCATCTAGGAATTTTTACTGTGGCAATTCCTACAGCCCTTGGTTACCAAGCAGAGTGTCTTGCAGGGGGTTTCAAACTTCTCACTCACCTATGGATCCTATAAAAATCGCTTCGGTCCTTTACCGGCCAAGTCCCTCGCGGGAGATTGGAACCGCGGTTAGAAGACCTCCACAATCGCTTCGGAACGAGGTTCCGTCTCAGTCACACTCTTACACACACAGGCAACCGAATCCCACCCAACCGAACGGTATACACCTTAAATACTTACAACCCCGTCGTCTTCGTTCGGATCTTCGCGCGCAGAATTACGGGCAAAATAAACTGCTGCAGCCGGCAAGGGAGCTCATAAAAAATCAAATTCTTTGCTTGCCCCTATTTGGGTTCAGGATGGTGTTAGTCCCGACCCGACCCGATCAGGAGCCACCAAATGGTGGGGCGCCCCTCCTAGATCAAGTCAGTATTCAGGAACCAAGACCATCCCGGACGAGTCCCCAGTTGTGATAAATGATTTAGTCCCAAACAGGATTCCAATTTAAGTTTGCAATTTATTAAACAAATAGAGGCAAGCAAACAGCGCTGGGTGCGTCGGGAGTCTCCGCTCCACCAAGACGCACACCTTCACTTCTTACAATTCCTTCCTTTATACTTCTCTAGGCTTCGTTTCTTGCCTTTCTCCGCCTTTTTCTTGGAAGATGACTCTTTCTTTAAGTACGTCACCACTTCCCCGGTCTGCGCATGCTTCATCTTTTTCTAGGTGGTCGTCCGGTGGTCGTTGGGAGGAAGATGCTCCTCTTCGTCAGTGCACTCTACATGACCTCTCTGTTTGTGCAGGCGCTCCGTTATTCTACTTATATTATGCTACTTTATTTGGCTATACATTTTCTTGACATTTCTGCGGTTATTTACAACACTGGTTTGCACTAGTATATCAGGAACTAACTTACATATCAGGAGGCTACATAAGCTTCACATATCAAGGGAGTTACCCAAACTATACTTATCAGGAAGTTACATAAAGACTACCACTCCCCTGCTTATGGTCATGCCCTACATATATTCCTTTATTTCAATATAAATGACATTTGCTTCAAGCTTATATTCACTAGATTTTCTTTACACGAATCGCTCATTCCTCACAGTTTCAGGGACAATGGAGCTTTTCTTAGTAGCGGGAAGAGCAAGAAACCTCCACAAATTACAGCTGGGAAGGTTCTGTCTGGATGTGAGAAAAAATAATCCTCACTGAGAGGGTAGTCTTGTGCTGCAAGAGATCACCCAGAGGGAGTCTGGATTATCCCATGGCTTTGTGTTTCAAGGAGCAGCTGGTGAGGGTGGAGAGCCATCAGTGAAGGCATAGAAATGCCAGGGTGAGAGCTAGGTGGGAAAGCAAGATGGCTGTCAGCAAGCTGAAGGGAAAGAGGTGAGGCATGGGACAGTGTAGGGCAGCCTGCATAGAGATGGCCAAGGGTTCTAGCAAGACCGAGAGGTCCAAAAGGACTGAGGTCTTTGTCGTCTTGACTATAGCAGCTGTCTCTACCACCAGGGCCAGTGAGACAAAACTTTATTCTTCTCTTCTCAGAAACTGCCTTCCCAGGACCTGGGCTCGGGGTTTGGCCTTGCCTGCTTCATAAAACGAACCAAGGGTTTTCTCAGCATTACAGCCACCTGTGCAGTGCCCTTGCCTACCTGCAGTCACCGTCTCCAAGTATCTGCTCTAATGAGTCAATGAGGAGCCTTTGGCAGTAATGGGTCTCATTAAGTCCCATTAATGCTTCAAGGTATTTTGGGGTTTGCTTCTGGCTTTGACTTCTTGAGAGGTTTGTTCAGTCTTCTCCCAGTATCTGAGGTTCACGGACTGAGCCCCAAATACACCATGGGGCTCCTTAAAACACAGAAAGCCCTAACAAGTCATGCCTCTTCCTGTAACGTTCTCCACGTCTGCAAGACTCGTATAGCTAATCTGAGTTGTTTCATAGCGTGGTTAAGAAGGAAGATTTCAAAGTGCACCTAATAAAGTTATTTTTAATTTTAAAGGCTGTATTTTGTTAATTTCAGTTTAAAGAAGTGATAGAAGCATTATCCAACTGATATGGATCCTGAGTGTCAGGAGCGTCTCCTGAGGAGGTCTGGACAGGTAGGAAAAGCAGTCCCTTGAGATCTGACACTGGGTGGACAACCTTGCTCCTCACCTCCCCAGACTCCCCACCTGTCGTTGGCCACCTGGGATTTACATCACTTTCCCTTCATCAGACTTCTCTGAACTCTGGGAGCTGAATGTTAGAGCTCCATTGCACCATCTCCCACCCACTTTCCTTAGAGGACTGGCTGCACACAGGCACAGAAGGATGTTTCCCATTTGCAAGCAAAGCAAAGTAAAGCACGATCAAGTGTCTTAAGCAATAAAACACTCCTCAACCATATACTAAGTACAAGCTGCCTCTAATGAGGTCGCCTTTCTACAAGGGATGATCTTACGAGAAATGTTTTAGATAGATAGATAGATAAAGGTAGATACAATTAAAAGGGTTGGCTAAAGATACCGTTATACTACTGAAAGACAGGCAGGCTTTTAGTCCCTGAAGCTCAAAGCAGCAGTGTGGGTGGGAAGTATCTGAATGAACAAAGAGTAAGGGAAGGAGAATAATGGAAAGGGCCTTTGTCTAGACAGTCTGCTGAAAACATTACTTCAGAAATGGTCATTGTATCAGCACAGGTGAAAATATATGAAAGATTAGAATTATTAACTACAAAAGACATTAACCACTTGATCCAGTGTGGCCTGGCAGCAAAGGCAGCCAGCAGTGTCCTGAAGTGTATAAAGAGGAGCCTCGCCAAAAGAGTGAGGGAAGTGGTTGTCTCCCCATGCTCATTGCTTGTTAGACCACCTGTAACCAATTATATCCAGTTTTAGGGCCCCAGTTCAGGTGTACTGATCTGGCTGGGATGGGGTTACCTTCCTTCATAGCAGCCTGTGTGGTGCTATGTTTTGCATTTGTGCCTTAAACAGTGTTGATAACACACCAGTGTTCTGGCTATTGCTGAGCAGTGTTTGCACAGTGTCAAGGCCGCCTCTGCTCCCTCCCAGTGAGTGGGCTGCAGATGGGCAAGAACAGCTGACCCCAACTGACCAAAGGGATATTCTCTAACGTACGACGTTGTGCTGAGCAATAAAAGCTGGGACAGAGGAAGAAGGAACTAGAATTTTTTTGTTACAGGAATCACTTCCTAGTTCACATGCAATCCATTGCATAGCATTAGTAAAAGGCCTTAGACCTTCATGAGCGGTGAACTTTCACCTAGCTACTGATGAAGTTCTACTGAACTCTTACTTAGTCGCATGAGGGAAGGCCCTGAAACTGGTGTAAATTAGAAAGATAAGATAGCCACATCCATCAGCAGAGGTTGCCTCATCGAGAAACGAAAAAGAACGGCCCGCTTGGAGACAGTGAAAGGATCCAATGAGGAAAAAGGAGACCCCAGACCCAAATACTCCAACTGGACTAAACCGTCTCACAAGGGGAGGGGAGCTTAGACTGTAAGGGTATAATTGTCCAGAGAGTCTCTGGTTCAGGGTCCGTCTCCAGAGGCACTCAGCTCAAGCTGTTCTTCACCACTGTACCGCTTAATAAATTCAACTGGTATACGTCATGTCAGAGATTCTGCTTCAGGAAACCTAGGGTTGAGCCTGAGGGAAGAGAAAGCACCCAAGAGAGACTCTGTGTGTGTGTGTGTGTGTGTGTGTGTGTGTGTGTAGAGTCGAAAGGCGCACACATCGGCTCACTGGAGTCTCCTGCTGCAAAGGGACTCCAGACCCAGCAGTTAAAGTCTCGGGTGGTGTGTGTGCAACTCCTTGATTGGTGTGTGAATGCTCAGGCAGCGGCTTCTCCATTAACGTTTTTTCATTCAAAGAGTCTTCTGTGTGGAGACTGGCTGGGCATCATTTTTGCTTGTGGGAGGTGGTGAGTGGTTGCCTTTGCGTTGCTTGTTATTATTATTGCTTGTTGATTTTTAAAAAATCTCTTTCTTTCACCTGCTAAGCTGTCTTTATCTTGACCCACAACTTTCCGTGCTTTATTTCTTCCTGTTCTCTCTCCTGTCCCAGTGGGGAAGGGGGGGAAAGAGTGAGCGGCTGCGTGGCTGCCGGGCTATTGGCCAGAGTCAATCCACCACATCAAGGAAGACGTTGACAACTGGGAGTGACTTCAGTGGGAGGCTGCCAAGATGCGCAGGGGCTGCAGCACTTGCCTGGGGAGCAGAAACTGAGGGAAAGGGCTGCCTTCGGCCTGGGAAAGGGAAGGTCTGGGGAACCTCATAGCAGCCAGCCAGTCCCTGCAGGGAGGTTTTCAGGAAGATGGAGCCAGTCTTGTCACCGTGGTGCTTGGCAGGACGATAATAGACGATAGTCAAATGTTGAAATAAGGAATGTTGAGGCTGGAGATAGGGACAATCTTTCTCTCCATAAGGGCATCCAAACATTGAAGCAGGTTTCCCAGAGATGTTTTCCTGTCTTTGTCCTTGGACATTTTCCAGCCCCCATGTGGCAAAGCCTTGAGCAAAGTGGTCTGACTCCGTAGCCTATTCTGCTGTGAGCATGAGGTTGGACTGGAGACCTACTGAGGTCCCATTCAGGAGAGTGGAAAACTAAATGATGCTGTGGTTCCTTCCTCTCTAGGTGTGCCCTTGATGACAGTAGGGAAAGCTGTCAGGTTCCCCGTGACCATGGAAGTAAGTCAGATGCTGGCATAGTCAGATCAGCTGAAGTTGTCTTCTCCTCCTCCAGGCAGTGTTGCTCAGATGCAGGACTGCTTCACAGGTATCCCCAAACAGCCCTGGTTATTTCCTTTGCTTCACCATTCATTCCCTTTTCATTCTTTTCCCACCTCTCAAGTCCTGCTCTTTAACCATCCTTATCCCCACCCATGCAAAAAGCCAAGGACTTTTCACTGTTTATCCAGTGGCCCTGCATTTGCTCACTTTGAACCCTCCTTTGGTGTCTCTGCGGTGGTTACTGTGGTGCTTTCTACCTCGCATTGCAACTCAACTTAACGCCAGTACTCTTTTCTTCTCTGTAGTGTCCTGCAGCTACTTAAGTTCTGATCTTGTTAGAGGCACCATGACTCAGGATGGCCGTTGGCACGCATACTTTAAAAGCTGGACTGTTGGAGGTTCAGTCCAGAGGGACCTTGGCACACCTGGGATTTGGCCAGCAGAAACCTCAAGGTTTTGAAGGAAAAGCTCAGAAACAACTCCATGCAGCAGCATGGACAGGGACCTGACTGACTAAGGAGTGTCCTGAGGTGAAGTATCTGGGAACTGTGACAATGCCATATGAGTCAGTGGTTCTCACATTTCGAAAGGAGAGTGGAGTGTCTGGAGGAGGTCTGCCAACTTGAAGTGAAGGGCCTAAAGGATGAGCTGTGGGGAGAGTCTGAGGGAGCTGGGTGTCTGTAGCCTGCTGAAGTGGAGGCACGGGTTTACCTAGCAAGAGCCTGCACCTGCCTGGAGGGATAACGGAGCCAACCTGTTTTCTGCAGTCACCATTGATACGACAGAAGGAACAGCCACAAGCTGCCTCTTGGGAGCTTTAGGCTGAACCTCAGGAAAAATAAAATGGACTAGGAGGAGCGTTGCCATGATCTCCACCTTTGGAGCTCTTCAAGTTTCAGCGCCGCAAAGTCACGGCCAGCCTGGAGGCTGGACTAGAGACCCCCTCGCAGCAGTCTCTTTCCCAACAGGCCTGTGCCTTGCCACATGTCATATGAGAAGAGACTAAGCTGGAGGAGAGGGTCTCTACATCACAGGACAATTCAGGGTGGAAGGAGGGTCAGGAGGTCTCTAGAGTTGCACTGGCTCCAAGCAGGGCCAGCTCTGAGGTCAGACCAGCTTGCTCGCTAAATGCCAGAATCCAGAGAAAGAGTTTACACATGAACCAGGCATCTGTGCCGCCGTTACAGAAATGGAGACAAGGCCTTTGACCAGCTCCCTGAACACAGCTATTGGTACGTCATGCCCCCTGAGAACATCCATCCTCCCGGGAACATCCATCTTCTTGTCCAAAGGAGTGGGATCCTTATGCAACTATCCTGCCATATCTCCAGACCATGGGGTGCTTTACACTGTAAACAGAACTGAAGGAAAGCCTCTGACTTGGGTACTGTCAACTGAATTGCTAAAAGAGGGCAAGATGGAGGGATCTCGGAGCTTCCAGGTTCTTCCTGAAGATAGAAGGCCTCAGATATAGGAACAGAAGATAACAGTTTTGAACTAGCCTAGGCTTTAGATCATTTCACATGTGATGGCTCTGCTCCATCCTTTCAGTCATTGGCACCCAGAAACCTCATCTGCTTTTCCTTCCTCTCCTCCCAAAAGCTGATCAAGTGATGGGAAGAAAGGAAGGAGAAAGGCCCTAGGCCTCTGTGACTCACCTGGGCTCTGGCACTTGGAGGGCCACAGTGTCATCCATTGTACACCCCATAAAGAATCAAGCTGGGAAGTGACTCTTCACGTACAAGTGAACAAGGTCGATGGACAGGCAAGGCTATGTCTGGAGACCAGTACACCTAGAGCATCGATCAAGCTGGGGCTGAAACTCAGGCCTGGTCTTCAATGGTCTCCTGGGCCCATGGACAGAGGTGTGGATGGAGGCCCCAGGTGAGGCTGATTAGGGTCCTGAAGGCCTGTGGATGCTCTCAGGGCCCTGACACTGCCCCCATGGGATCCCACCTGCCAGTGCCCTCAGTAGGCCAAGTTCTCATTCCCGCATGTGCAGGGTCTGTGCTCGGCTACTCTCCTTCCCCGCTTCTGTGCAGATCTGGGAGACCACAGTTTCATGGTGACTACAACCAAGGCTGAAACTGGTCTTCCCATCGCTGACCAACTTTTCCTCTTTTGGGAGTACAAGGTCCAGGTGAGCCTCAGACTGGGTGGCACAGTTAGAAGCTGACCCACACACAAGATCCCGCCTAACCTGTTGCATGTCCCATAGAGAACATCCACACATCTGACCTGCTCTGGTAGCAAGCAGGGCATCCTCCACTTCTCGCCTTCCCTGTTAGTCTCGCCTAAAGATGTTGTATCTCCGTCAGTCACAAAAGCTGTGGGAGCTGTCCTTTTCCATCTTGACTCTTGCTCCCCTAACGTCACAGCTTTGCGATGGCATGTTGTCCTCCTGCTGTCTGTGCTCCAGGCTGTGGGCTTTGGTGCACATTAGGCCTGTAGCACCTCAGATGTGGCACCAGGGCCAAGGGCAGATTTGTCACATGGACACCTGATACCAAAAGATTGGCCCTCTTTGTGTGGAAAGGCTTCACAGCCGATGTGTGCTGGAGTGGATGGCAGGAGGCAACATAATGATGAAGGAGGTTCTCACAACGAGAGCAAAAGCTGCAGTCCCCAAGACCAGACAGAAAACGGCCTTGGGCTGTGCAGCCCTGGCAGGAGAGGGGTTTGCTGTCCCAGGTGACTCTTGCAGCAATGCGTGGGGCCTGTGACAGAGGTGAAGCCGATCTCCAAGAAGGACAAGCTGCTGCTGAGAAAGTCCCCGGGGGAGGACAGCCTGTCATCCAGCCACACTGTGGACATCACGCTGGGGGCTGACTGGCTAGATAGCAGCTCTGCAGAGAAGTACCTTAGGGTCCTGGAGGGCAAGCAGCTGAGCATGAGCCAGCCATGCAGCCTCGCAGCAAAGGCCAGCAGCCTTCTGGGCTGCATTAGGAAAAGCATTGCCGGCAGATGGAGGGAAGTTAACCTTCTCCTCCACTGAGCACCGGTGGGCCACATCTGGAGTGCTGTGTCCAGTGCTGGGCTCCCCAGTGCAAGAAAGTTGTTGACCTGCTAAAGCAAGGCTATCAAAGGGCCACAAAGCTGATTTAAGGGACCGCAGCATCTTCCATAGGACGGAAGGCTGAGAGGTCTGGGACCGTTAAGCCTGGAGAAAAAATTGCTCAGGAGTGTGGAGTAATAGGGCACGGACTGTGGCAGGGCTTCAGGCCAAAGACCTTTATTGTTAGCGTAGCGTGCTTTTTACACAAATACAGCCCGTTCACGCACCTAAAAGTGCTACCCGGTTGGCTATTGCTTTAAGTCCACGCGACTCTCACAGAGGCAGGATTGGTCGCCTCTGTATGTCCACGCGCTCCTTTGCTTCTTCTTAGTTGTTTACCACAGCTCCTTCTCTTCAAGGTTGAGCCCTGCAGGTGTCCGGCTGTTTACCAGCTTCTCAATGCCACAGCTCCTTCTCCTTAAGGTCGAGCCATGCAGGGTGATCCCAATATCACCCCCTTTTTGTTTATCTATAAACAAAACCTGATGGTTCATTCGCAACCCGAGGACTGTGAGGAAGATGAACCATCTGTACACTCTTCTATCGTCCTGCACCACGAACTCAGCCCAGCAGTCGGTAGGTGCCAGCTTTACGTGGGCGTCCCCACGGAGGCAACGGTGGCCTTGCCGTACACCGGCCCACTGCCCTTTGGGAAATCCCGGTATTTATACATTTGCAGAGGAACGAGTTTCGACACACGTGGCCAGCGAGTGTCAGAACACGCCTTGGTTGCCACCTTTCAACACAGAGAGCCTATGGCATACGCGCCCGCTGGCCAGATGTGCTGCACGTGCCCCAGCCACCCTGTCTGTTGGTTCGTAGGCTTTGTTCACGCGGCATATTACCATAATCCAGCAGTCACATATCAACCATGCTCAAGCCAATAGCAGAATGTTACAAGGCAAACAAAATTGTGAATTGTGCTTTATATTCCTCCGTTACTGCATGTCTTCCCCATCCTCCCCTAACCTTGATCAACTTTCTTATCTCTTGGGCTGTTTTCTCTCACCCAGCATAGTATCTGTTTCTTACCCAGCCATCCATTTTCTGATATTCTAACTGCAGTTTTCTCACAGGCCAAAATTCCATCTGTTAACCCCTCCGTATGTATACGATAATTGGCGATAATTTCCATTTCTGCCGACAAGCTAACTATTGCTTTTTCTAGCTGAGATAAACGTCTGAGTCCCAAACAGGATTCCAATTGAAGTTTACAATGTATTACATTATATACATTAACCACTCTGCTAGACTTAGGCTTGCGGTCATACAAGGATACGTAGGACAGAAGGTTACACTTCATCACACGAATCAGATGAACATATTTCACATAGCTGTACTACTCCTCGTGATGGGAAAAGCGCCCGTACAAAGCTATGATAACCTTTATTATATCTCACCAAGGGATTTGTAGTTATAGAGTGCTTTGCCCTAAAAGCTTTCCATGTTCCTCTAATGATACCGCTAATTTCAGTCTGATTAATTATCTGTGTTATAAATGATTTAGTCCCAAACAGGATTCCAATTCAAATGTACAATTTATTAAGCGAATAGAGGCAAGCAAACAGCGCTGGGTGCGCCGGGAGTCTCCGCTCCACCAAGACGCACGCGGTACAGCTCCTGTTCCTGGTTTATATCCTGTCCGTTAATACATATTCATGAACAGGCGTGTCTTCTTTGGCGCATGCCCTCTTCTCCTTCTAGGATCTTCTCGAATCTTCCTCAGCGTGATCCTGTTCGCTAATACATATTCATGAATAGGCGTGTCTGCTAATACATATTAATGAACAGGCGTGTCTTCTTCAGCGCATGCCCTCTTCTCCTGCTAGAGTCTTCTCGAATTTTCCTCGGCGTGCCCCCAGGATGACCCCAAACCGTATGCATGCACTTTCTTTACACAATACTATGCGGTCAGTGGTCAAACTGGTTTGAGCTGATATACCAGCCAAGTAGTTTAACTTTCTCCTGTAAAATACCCCTTTTTATGGTGCAGGAGAAATCCATAAAAGTCCAGAAGGTTACACTTCATCACACGAATCAGATGAACATATTTCACAATCCCCCATCTTTTTCTTTATAGTATTGATTTGTGTTTTCGTTTCCAATTGAGTACTGCAGATATCTGCATTCCTTGTATAACCGAGTAGATTAATCTAGTAACAATTCCCCACATATCCCCAATACAACTATCCCGATTTTAGTAAGCCAATCACCACCCATAAAATCTCCCCAAAATCCTCCTAGATTGATTCCATTCCAAGTTTATCTCTCAGGAGGCCATTCGTTATACACCTGGACTCCTAGTCGCTCTCCCTAATTTATGGGTAACAGGAAAAAACTAGGTTTTATTGTTGATTACACGTACGGGCTGTACAATTAGAAAAGGTCCTCAGTTTTCCCATTTTTCTGGGGTAAACCCCAGCTGGACTTGTTCCAATATTGACTACAGTTATTTGCCGTAGTCAGAGTCAAGGAACTCACCCCAAGTAGAACTAGAAGAGGTCCGGTCAGGGCCATAGTGGTCGGCGGTCACAGCCCAAAGGGGTTGCAGCCCTTGGCAGACCCTTTTTAAGCCGCAACACCAGTTCCCCTCCGGTCTTGCCCTCTTCCTTCCTTTAAGGGGGTGCTTTCTTAGTACCCAAATTAATTGAGCACTGCTTGTGAAGGCCAGAGCTTTGCTAGATCAGTGGTTTGTCCAGACCTGAGCACTTGCCCGAGCCTGGCGATCCTCTTTATTTGCAAGGCTTTATGGCTACAGAAAACTGCCAGTTAGCCTGCAGTTCTTACAAATAAACACCACCTTCTACACCAAGGACAAATTCTAGTTCCAGCTCCTTTTTCCTGTTCTTCTTTTGCCAACAACTCCTTCCGATTATACTCGTTTGGAGTACCCATTGTTGTTTCCTATTACCCTTTCCCATTGTTTTCCAAACTTGGGGATTACTTATATTGCTCTCCATAGCTTCCCATGGCCATCGTTCACCTCGATTTGTTCCACCACAAACGTAACAATTAGTTATATTCAATGACTTAGCAATGTTTTCAGCAAGATTTACAAGTAGATTTTTAGCAACTGTGGGAATTTCATGTTTCACTCCTGTTTCTATTACAGGAGTAGCCGCAATAAAATTCCCACAGCAATTTAGTCAGATGTGACCTTCCACTCCTTCCCTGGACCTTTCACTCGCGACACATGTGTCCATCCTTTTTCAGCAGTTCTCACAGCTGTTTCTGTAGTGAATAAAACAAGGAAAGGTCCTTCCCAGAGGGGAGATAGGTTTCCTTCTTTCCATGTTTTTATCAGAATTTTATCTCCTGGTTCTAACTGATGAATTGCAAATCCTAAAGGTGGTGTTTGGGCCACCATCCCAATCTCTCTTCATTCTTTTAATCTTTTTCCAATGGTAATTATATCTTGTTGGATACTATGATCCTCAATTACATTGTTCCCCAGAGGCATTCCTTGAAAATAAGGCATGCCATAGAACATTTCATATGGCGATATTCCAGTCTCACTGTATGTTTTCGTTAAGTGCCAATGGTAAACGTTTCGTCCAGGGCATTTGTGTCTCAATCATTAATTTAGCCAATTGTTGTTTTATTGTTTGATTCATTCTTTCTACCTTCCCCGAGCTTTGTGGGTGCCACAGAGTGTGGTATTCCCACTGAATACCTAATGATTGACATAATAGTTTTATTATTTTAGAAGTAAAGTGTGTGCCCTGGTCAGAATCAATGTACTGGATTATCCCATATCTAGGTATCAAATGTTCTAATAAAATTTTTACCACCATCTGTGCCGTAGCTCGTGCTACAGGGTACGCTTCTACCCACTGTGTTAAATGATCTACTATTACCAATAAATATTTTATCCTCCCTACCTTAGGCAATTCAGTGAAATGGACTTGTACTTTCTCAAAAGGTCTGTAAGCTGTTTTTCTCCCTCCCGTGGCTGCTTGTCGAAACACTGTCTTATTTACCTTTTGACAAATTAAGCAACCTTGTGTAATTTGCTTTGCTATTTCAAAAATTCCAATACAACCAAATTGTTTAAGAAAATGATCACTTAACGCTTTTGTACCCCAATGTGTTTGCGCATGCAAACGTTCTAATAATCGCCTGGTGTAGGCTTTTGGCAGCATTTCTCGCCCATCGGGCAGTGCCCATTTTCCTTGTTCTATTTAGCTCCTATTTTCTTCAATTTTGTTTGTCCTTCTGGGGTAAACTCCTTCTCTCTTTCCTCTCGTCCTTTGCTGGTGTCCTCCTTTGTTTGTATGACATTAATTTTGGCAACTTTAGTCCTCAAGGCTGCTTCCTGGGCCTCTTTAGCTGCTAAGTTATTTCCTCTAGTTCGGTAATCACCAAAAGTCCCTTTTGGTGTCCCCTCACATGTACCACTGCTATCTCCTTTGGTTCTCTTAACGCCTTCAAAATCTTTCCTATTAATTCTTGATGTATTAAATTCCTCCCGTGAGTATTAATCCAACCTCTTTCTTCCCAAATTTTTCCAAAAGTGTGGACCACCCCATATGCGTATTTAGAATCTGTAAATACAGTCCCGCTTCTTCCTTTTAATAATTCCAGGGCCCTACATAGGGCATACAGCTCACAAGCCTGAGCTGACCATGATGGACTAAGAGGTCCTGATTCCACAATTTCCAAGTCCTTATTAATTATTGCATATCCCGATTTTCTCTTCCCTTCTACCACTCGGGAGGAGCCATCTATAAACAGCGCTTCTCCATTTTACAACTCAGCATCTCTTAGATCTGGTCTCACCTTAGTCTGGGTCTCAATTACCTCTAAACAGTTATGTTGTAATTCCTCTGATGGTTCTCCAAACAAAAATTGTGCTGGACTCTGAGCAGAAGTCACCCTCAGTTCTAAGTCAGGGGAGTCTATTAGTATTGCTTCATACTTTAGGGTCCGGCTGTCCGTTAACCATTTTTCCGCTTCTTGTTGTAAAACATTTCTGACATTGTGTGGGGTATACACTTTTAAAGGAGCACTAAAGGTAATCTTCCTAACTTCCTCTATTAATAATGCTGTAGCAACCAAAGCTTGGAGACAAGCAGGCCATGCTCTGCTTACTGGATCAAGTAACTTAGAACAATGCCCCATGGGTTTTTTGGATTCCTGCCCAGTCTTGAGTAAGAACTCCATATGCTGTCTGGCTTGATGTATTCACAAAGAGATAGAAAGGTTTTTCTAGATCTGGGAGGCTCAATACAGGTGCTTGTATTAATGCCCTTTTTACTTCCTCAAATCTCTGATCATCTTCAATAAACCATTTAAGTTGGTTATTAGTTAATTTTTCATATAAGAATTTTACTTTATCACTATAATTTTCAAGCCATGGTCTACAATATCCTACTAATCCCAGTATTTGCCTAATTTCCGTTTTAGTCTGTGGGGGTCTTAAGGATAGAATCCCAGATACCCTATCAGGATCTAACTTCTTCCTTCCCTTACTCAGCCAATGTCCTAAATATTTTACTTCTTGTTCTACAAACTGTAGCTTTGATCGGGACACCTTTAATCCCTTTTCCCCTCGAAAATTTAACAATTTAATGGTGGTTTTTCGGATCCCCTCTTCAGTTTCTCCTGCTACTAATGAATCGTCCACATATTGCAATAATTTTACCTCCTTAGGTATTGTGAAATCTTGTAGAATTGTTTCTAAAGTTTGTCCAAATAGATTTGGTGACTCCGTAAACCCTTGTGGTAACACAGTCCATCTTAATTGTTGTTTTTGTCCTGTTTCGGGGTCCTCCCACTCAAAGGCAAAATAATCTCTGGATGCCTCATCCAGAGGACAGGCCCAAAAAGCATCTTTCAAATCTATTACACTATACCAAGTATGTTTGGGAGATATATGACTCAATAAAGTATAAGGATTTGCCACCACAGGGAATTTAGTGATTTTTTGCTGATTTACAGCTCTTAAGTCCTGCACCATCCTGTATGACCCGTCCGGCTTTTTTACGGGAAGAATGGGCGTGTTACGAGGTGACATACATGGTTCTAGGGTTCCTTTTTCCAAAAGTCTGTCAACTACAGGTTTTAATCCTTTTCGACCCTCCATAGGTATAGGGTATAGCTTGATTCTAATTGGGCGGTGCGGATCTATTATTTGAACGCTTATGGGGTTCATTTTGTCTTTCCAGTTTCCCCTTCCTTATACCACACTGAGAGGTTAATAGCTTCTTCATCCTCTTGTGTTAAAGTGTATAATTTAATCTGCAATTTGTCCCTTTGACTCTGAATGCTCAAGTTTAACTTCAAAATCAAATCCCTTCCTAATAAATTGTATTCCGCTTCAGGGAGCAAAAGTAAATCATTAAGACAAATTTTCTTTTCTGTTTCTACTTCTACATCTTTCAATATATTTACTTTAAAAGGCTCTCCTTTTGCTCCTGCTACTGACACGTAACTCTTCCCTTTTTCTATTCCTTTTGGAAGTTTTTGAATGGTTGACTTTTCGGCCCCTGTATCCACTAAAAATAAAACTTCCTCTTTATGGGGACCAATCAATAATTTTATCAAGGGCTCTGTTGATGTTGAAGTCCCCAGAAGATAGAGCCCCCGACACCCCTAATCTTCTTTGAACATCTTCTCATCTTGTTCCCGCTGACGGCAGTTCTTCTGAACATGTCCCCTCTTGTTACAGGAGTAACAGACGGGAATTGTAAATCTTCCTCGATAAGGCTGTCCCCGGGGTGTCTGCTCTATTCTTTTTTCCCTTTTCTCTCCAGGAGTCGTCTTATTTTTCTGACTTTCCCTTACTGCTGCTACAAAAATTTTTGCTTTTGCTTTTTGTTTTTCTTCGTCCCTCCTAACATAGACTTTCTGGGCTTCTCTAAGTAACTCCTCTAATCCTCTTTCTTGCCAATCCTCCAATTTTTCTAATTTCCTTCTTATATCCCCCCAGGATTTAGCTACAAATTGTGTTCTAAGGAGTGCGGTCCCAGCCACTGTATTCGGATCAATTCCAGAATACATTGGTAGGTTTTTCCTCAACCTCTCCAACCATTCTGTTGGAGATTCGTCTTTCCCTTGTTGTTCATTAAATGCTTTAGTAATGTTTTGCCCTCGGGGAACCGCTTCCCTTATTCCCTGTATGATTAACGTTCTCAAATCCCTCATATTTTGTCTTCCTGGGGGTTGTTGATGATCCCAGTGGGGATCCACATTTGGCCATTTCTGATCTCCCGGGGGTCCTGCCTGACTCTGTCTTTCCCAAATTCTCATTCCAGCTTGTCTAATCATTCCCCTTTCCTCAACAGTGAATAGGATCCCTAAAATGGACTGTATTTCTTCCCAGGTATAAGTATTGGGGCCTAGGAATTGGTCCAATTTTTCAGCTACTCCGAGGGGATCATCTAATAGGGTCCCCATTTCTTTCTTGAAATTTCTCACGTCTGTGGTATTTAACGGGACTGCCACAAACCCCATGCCTCCCTGATTGCCTCCGAGGGGTACTTCTCGTAAGGGATATAGAGAAGCTCCCTCAGATACAGCAGTCCTACTTCTCGTACATGCAGCCGGAGGTCGATCTAATTCCGGTGCTGTTGGTGGTGGAGATAGGGGCAACGGTGGTACAGAGAGAGGTACTACGGCCACCGGAGGGGGAGCCGCCGCCGGAGATGGATTATTAGAACATGGAGGCGGTAGGTTATCCAGTGGCTCCCATTTATCATCTTTTTCCTTTTCACTTTTCCCCTCTTCTTCTTCCTCAAACTTTTCATCTGTTTTTAATGTAAGTATTGAGGCTGGAAAAGAACGTAAAGTTCTGTCCCATAATCCTGCATAATCACTTTCCTCCTGACTAAAAGGTTCCTTTGAATTAACATATATATTTAAGGCCTGGCAGACCCAGTCTTCAAAAGATCCAAAAGCGGGCCAAAAGACATGTGGTCTCAAAGGTTCTTTTGGCCATTCTACCATACAATATTGAACTAATTTTAATTTACTTTTTCCTTTTCTGGGGCCCCTATCATTCCAATTTTCAATCATTATTCCTAATGGACTCTCCGGAGGTATTTCTAGTAATTCGCTCCCTTTCTTCTGGTCCTGGGGTCTCGATTTCGTCTGACCCATCTAGGAATTTTTACTGTGGCAATTCCTACAGCCCTTGGCTACCAGTAAGAGTGTCTTGCAGGGGGTTTAGGACCTATCACCCACCCACGAATCCTATAAGAATCGCTTCGGTCCTTCACCGGCCAAGTCCCTCGCGGGAGATTGGAACCGCGGTTAGAAGGCCTCCACAATCGCTTCGGAACTAGCTTCCGTCTCAGTCACACTCTTACACACACAGGCAACCGAATCCTACCCAACCGAACGGTATACACCTTAAATACTTACAACCCCGTCGTCTTCGTTCGGATCTTCGCGCGCAGAATTACGGGCAAAATAAACTGCTGCAGCCGGCAAGGGAGCTCATAAAAAATCAAATTCTTTGCTTGACCCTATTCAGGTTCAGGATGGCGTTAGTCCCGACCCGACCCGATCAGGAGCCACCAAATGGTGGGGCGCCCCTCCTAGATCAAGTCAGAATTCAGGAACCAAGACCATCCCGGACGAGCCCCCAATTGTTATAAATGATTTCGTCCCAAACAGGATTCCAATTCAAATTTACAATTTATTAAGCAAATAGAGGCAAGCAAACAGCGCTGGGTGCGCCGGGAGTCTCCGCTCCACCAAGACGCACGCGGTACAGCTCCTGTTCCTGGTTTATATCCTGTCCGTTAATACATATTAATGAACAGGCATGTCTTCTTCAGCACATGCCCTCTTCTCCTGCTAGAGTCTTCTCGAATCTTCCTCGGCGTGCCCCCAGGATGACCCCAAACCTTATGCATGCACTTTCTTTACACAATACTATGCGGTCAGTGGTCAAACTGGTTTGAGCTGATATACGAGCCAAGTAGTTTAACCTTCTCCTGTAAAATACCCCTTTTTATGGTGCAGGAGAAATCCATAAAAGTCCAGAAGATTACACTTCATCACACGAATCAGATGAACATATTTCACACCTCTAAGTATGGATCTGCATGTGGCCCACAATCTAGTAATGTTTCTTGCATATGGACCACCCCTGATCATAAAAGACGTTTTAAACAATGGGTGAAGAGACCCCATTATACCATGTCATTGGAACCAGACAGGCTATGGAATTGTATAAACAAGATAAATTGTTACAATATGGATGATTATCTATGGATACCGTTTGCCTCAGACCTCCATCACGCCTTAAGAAGTATATTTCTGTGCCACAATTACAGTGCTCCAATCCCTAGCTTACAGACAGCATGTCAGATAGAATCCTCTAAACACATGGCTAGTAAATGTAGGATTCCTTCCCAACATTATAAAAAACAGATGCAAGACTCATGAGCCAGTAGTAAAGAGCACAAGTACCACTCTAATGTATCCTGCACTGCTTGAGACCGTATGGGTATGTTCTAATGAAGAGATATCAGATTACAGTCAACCCTATTGGGATGGGTTAGAATGCACTTTAGGAATTCCACAAGTTTATCTCCCATAATAGCTTTTAATCATACTCAGGAGTCATTCACTGTAGTCATTCATGAAACCAAGAGGGTACAGAACAAAGAGAAATGTATTGCCCTCCGTGTCACGGCCAAGCTATTATACAGCAGGGATGAGAGTAAGCTTAGCAATGGGATTGTTTTGGACTTCTTCGGCTGTGATAATTGAAAATTGATTATATCTAGAAAATCTACCATGGCAAGGAGAGACTCTAGCTAATTGTATGCAGCCAGCCAGCAAGGCTAAGCAACACCCAGCTTGTACCCACGAGCAGCCTCACAGATGACTTTAGAAAATCAATTAGCATTGAATATGGTACTACTAAAGGAGAACAGCGTTTGTGGATGGCTGAATAACACCTATCCTGGCAAAACCTGCTGTCAATTCCAAATGTGTCCGCTACTCTGCATCAAGCTAGAGATGAAATGCAAAAAACTGTGGACCAAACCCATGAGCTCAATGAGAAGATGAAACCAAGCAACTGGCAATGAACGAGGTGGATTTAAAATATTTTCAGTTGGCTCAGATTAAAAGTTAGTGGATGGGATCATAGTCTAACCCAGTATGTATTAATGTTTATCATAATGATTGTTATTGTCCGTATTTGATTGTCACGTGTGAAATCTATGATAACTAGAGCTGTAACCATGCGTGTTAAGAGGATCCACATCTATGATCCTGAATACATCCCTTTAATACCATCCCCTATTATAAATTGCGACGAGCGAGGGAAGGCAAGCAGTCGACTCAATATGAGTGATAAGGCAAGCTTCAACTTTATTGCAAAACCTTACACATATTTATACACTAAGTTCTACCTTATGCATACTTGTCTTACAGTCATTGGCTTAGCCCTAAAGATTGCATTATCATACTCCTCCTACTTGCGGTTACTGCTACGTGGTCCGGGTTCCATCCTGTTTTTCTTATACAGTGCTGCTTCTTAGCTGTTTACCACAGCTCCTTCTCCTCAAGGCCGAGCCCTGCAGATGTCCAGCTGTTTACCAGCTTCCCAATGCCACAGCTCCCTCTTCTCAAGGCCGAGCCGTGCAGATATCTAGCTGTTTACCAGCTTCTCAATGCTGCAGCTCCTCCTCCTTAAGGTCGAGCCGTGCAGTGTGATCCCAACAATAAATTACCAACCAACAAGAGAGGATGAAAACACAGGAAGGAGAGATGAATGCCTCGACCCACCTAAATACAAATTACACAATGTTCCTCTCAGTGAGTTGTGACTAAGGTCACAGGGTGGATAATGTGGGAAACCACTGTGGGTCTGTAGGGAGTAGCAGGGTTTGACTGGAGCAACACGCTCCTCTTCAAAAGCAACCCTGATGGGTTGCAGTCAGACAGTCTCATAACTGACTATTGTTGAGTGATGTCGGGGATGAGGTGAAAGCCTTGCAGCCTGATGTTCTACGGCAAGGCCACAAAGACCTCCATCAAACGTGAGTAAGCTGACCATTATTAATAACTGAAATTCTTATTAACTCTTCATTCCTATTGATCGATGCTATTTGAGTTATATAGTATCTATCGGTCTACAACAAATAAATGAATAAAAAATTAATGAACTGATTAAGTTTTTATTAATCAAATTAGTCTAAATCAATCATTAATAATTACTTATTAATAACAGTCGTTACCTATTAAGATCGATTATTTTATTTATTAGTATTTTGTGGTACTGCATTAACACTACTGTCCTCCAGTTACTTATCATGTATTTTTTTTTCTTTATCATCACTCTGATTTACTGTTGTAATTATCTACTATCAATTCATCATTATTAATTATCATTAATTACACGTGCTACACGACGGCTCTGTTCCTCACCTAGAACTTGTTATCAGTAAAGTAGTTCCTTATTAACGTGATCTTAATCCACTGGATGTTAATTCCAGTAAATATTAATCTGTATTGCTCTATCGCTAATCATTACTTCGTATATTAATTACCGGTTAATGAATTATTTATTACATTCATTAACCATAGGTCGGTGTATGTTAATCCATCAAGAATTAGCAGAGAGTGCCAGATCAGCATTTGTCCTAAACCTGCTCTCCCCACTCCCTCCTCCCAAACCGCCCGCCTGCCCTCACCCCGGAGAGTTCTGTGTCAAGACACCCACACGCACCCTGCACACCCCCCGTTTCTTTTTGATTGTCATTTTTTTAGCTATTTATTTATCTAGCCTCCCTCCCCCTTACCTTTTCTTACTCTTCTCTCTCACCACCGGGGACCGGGGACCGGGGACCAGGCAGAGGCGGCGGTGCCCAGCCCCAGCCGCCCGCCCTCCCCACCCCACCGCAGCGAGCCCCATTGCTACAAGGCCGCCAGAAGTTAATCTGCTTATGTGTAAACGTGGTGGCAGTTGAGGTATGTTTAAGAATACTGGTAAGTGTTGCTAGAAACCTACAAATATTTTCCGGGTGTTAACCGCGGGGTGCCAGCTTTGTGGGCCTACCACCCAGCACCCAGCTCTGCGCAGGTCTGGAATAAACCGGTATCTCGTCTCGGTGTGTGAGACTGGCCTATCGCACGCCGGGAAACGAAACCGCCTTTTCGGACACCACCATCAGCAAAGCAGCGACCCCGCTTTGCCTGAGGCTGCTGGGCCTGTCCTCTGGGCGCTGCTCACCACTGGAACGCATCCCGCTGGCGACGGACACGCCGACGGCCGCTAGCGAGAGGCGCGGCCCACCTCTCCGGCAGCCGGAGCCCGGCCTCGGGGACGCAGGTCTCTGCCCAGGCCGAGGCACGGGGCTGCTGCTTTCCCAGGGACGGCTTCAACCGGGAGCCGAGCCGAGCACATCGCCCGCAGGCGGACACCGAGGCGGGCCACAGCGCAGGCTGTAGCAGAGAAGGCGGCGTTGTCCACAGCGTTACCAGACTTTTTCGTTTCTTACTGCGTGCACACCCGCCACACACGCTCCCAAACCGGCCCCGGCACGAACCCCTCGCCCGCGGCCACACGCACACACGGAGACACCCCCCCTCCCCCTTCCGCCAGCAGTTTTGCCGGCCCGGGGAAGGAAGGAAGGCGGGAGACTTTAGGACCCCGCGGCGTCCCTGCCGCACCCGTGCCCCCCTCCCGCCTTTCGTCCTCAGTCCGTCGGTCGGCCAGTCCGTCGGTCAGTCACCCTGCTGAAGGTATGCGAGGCACAAAGCGGGGGTATTGTTTAGGCTCTGTCAGGAGTCAACGAGGCGCAAGCCTGAGGGAAGGAACAAGGCAACCGCAAAGGGAACGCAACTGCCGACCTTTGAGTGAACTATCCTAAGTAACATCTAATTAACATCGACTCGGCATAGCACAAGCCTGCCCTCCGGTAGGGGAAGACCCCTACCCACAGAAGCCCCTTCCTCACGGGGCACGCGCAGTAAAAAAGGAGGACGCTGTCGCCGTGGAGACGAGGCTTGCGGGAACCAACAGGCGCAAGGGCGCCTGCGCCAGCTCTCAAAAAAATAACGGTGACTTGTTGCTCGGAGCGTAGAAATATTTTCCCTGCGTTAACCGAGGCGCGCCAGCTTTGTGGGCCTACCACCGGCACCCAGCTCGGCGCAGGGGCGGAAGAAAAGCCGCCGTCTCGACTCCGTGTGTTTCCCGGCGCTCTGCGCACCGGGTGACGGAACCCGCGTTTGGCACAACAGCCCCGCTGCGCGCGGGCCGCCGCCGCCGCGCGGTGAAAACCAACGAACGCGAACGGCGGGGGAGGTGAAAAACGAAAAGAGAAAAAAAAACCCCAACCCAACCGACCCAAACAGAAACCTCCGAAAAGCGCCGCCATCCCCCCTCCCCCAGCCAGCCTCTGCGCCAGGCTCCCTCCCCCGCCGCCGGGGGGGCCGGTTGCCGGGCAGCGGGGCACGCGCGGCTGCAGCCCCCCTTGCCCCCCGCTGCTCCGGGGCGCCGGAGAGTCTCCGGCCGGGGGGGGCCGCACCCACCGGCCTGCGGGTCCGGAGCTGCAGCGCAGGGAGGGGGAGCGCACGCGCGCGGGGGGGGGTGGCTGAGTGAGTCTGAGCGCGCGTGTGTCGCGGGGGGGGGCGGTGTCTGCAGGATCGCGGGCGCAGACCTTAATATATTTATTTTTAACAACGGCTTCTTTAGCCTGGGGAAGTGGAGGGTCAGGGCACTGCAGTAGCTGCAGCCTGCAGCTGCTTGAAGAATGGTTTTGTGATAAATGATTTAGTCCCAAACAGGATTCCAATTTAAGTTTTCAATTTATTAAACAAATAGAGGCAAGCAAACAGCGCTGGGTGCGTCGGGAGTCTCCGCTCCACCAAGATGCACACCTTCACTTCTTACAGTTCCTTCCTTTATACTTCTCTAGGCTTCGTTTCTTGCCTTTCTCCGCCTTTTTCTTGGAAGATGACTCTTTCTTTAAGTACGTCACCACTTCCCCGGTCTGCGCATGCTTCATCTTTTTCTAGGTGGTCGTCCGGTGGTCGTTGGGAGGAAGATGCTCCTCTTCGTCAGTGCACCCTACATGACCTCTCTGTTTGTGCAGGCGCTCCGTTATTCCACTTATATTATGCTACCTTATTTGGCTATACATTTTCTTGACATTTCTGCGGTTATTTACAACACTGGTTTGCACTAGTATATCAGGAACTAACTTACATATCAGGAGGCTACATAAGCTTCACATATCAAGGGAGTTACCCAAACTATACTTATCAGGAAGTTACATAAAGACTACCACTCCCCTGTTTATGGTCATGCCCTACATATATTCCTTTATTTCAATATAAATGACATTTGCTTCAAGCTTATATTCACTAGATTTTCTTTACACGAATCGCTCATTCCTCACAATCCCCCGTTTTCTTTTTCACCACTGTGATTCGTGTAAAATTTATTTAAAGTTTGTTTGATGGGTATTAACTCGGGTTCCTCTATATGTTTTACCAACATTAAAACATGTTTTCTCTCACTCTGTGTTGGTTCTATTGGAGTGGCTGTAAATTTCATTCCATTAATCGCAGAAGCTACAGCTTGTGAAAGACAAGGAATTAGACATGGTATTATTAACATACCTCCAAACAATCCTAACAAAACGATAATGATTTTTGTTACCCAGTTTCCTGAGAATAAATTTTCCCACGTTGTCCATAGTCCTTGGACATTTATTCCATTCCACGTTTGGACTGGCACATGGGCTACTTTTTTCATTTCTCTTACTAATTCATTGATGGCTTTTCCTTCATCATTTATCTCTAAACAACAATTTGTGAGATTAAATTTTCCACAGACTCCTCCTTCCTGTGCTAGTAAATAGTCTAGTGCGAGTCTATTTTGATATAGGGCTGTACACATTTTAGTATTTTGTTTAGCCACCAATCCTAGAGCATTACCCGTTTTATTTACAATTATTTCTACTACAGCTTGCAACCTGATTATTCTATTCAACATATAAATGGGGGTCCTATATCCCCAGGACCCATCTTCTGCCCATGTCGCTGGGTCATAATATGCTATTATTCTTTCAGGTGGCCACTCATTATCTTTCCATTTTCCTATTTGTAGCTCTCTTTTTCCCCTTCGGTTGTGAGTTTCTAATGCGTCTGTATATACCAGTACCCCTAGGCGTTCTCCTCGGTTTATAGGTAATAAGAGAAAGCTTGGCCGTATAGTTCCTAACACGCACGCTCCGGTCCAATTTTTTGGTAATCGGGTATATGCAAATTTTCCACAGATCCAATATTGCCCTTCTGGACTTGACCACCCTTTATCAATAGTGGTTCCGTTGGTCCAATTCGCATGATTTTTACTTATTTCTTGGGCAGTGCCCCATTTATCCTACTTTTGGTAAGTACTATTCCAGTTATATCCCCCTTCACATACTAAATATCCGACTGGTTTACTCCCAGCGTCATTTTGCCAACAGCTTCTTCTTATTATGCTGGTTTGTAATATCCATTGTTGTTTCCTGACCTGAGTTGATATGTTCTAAACATTAGGGTCTGGTATGTTGCTCTCTTGGGCCTCCCAGGGCCAATTCTCTCCTGATTAGTTCCACCACATACATAACAATTAGTTACATTTAGTGACTTAGCAATGTTCTCAGCAAGATTTACAAATAGATTTTTAGCCACTGTGGGAATTTCATATTTCGTTCCTGTTTCCATTTCATGACAAAATGACTTAAATAACAGTCTATGCTGCACCGATTCTCTTTTCTTTCATTTCAATATTAATAACTACACCTGGGTCTTCTCCAGGTCCATATATCTTAAGTCCAATTTTGGTTATTTTTTTCTGTTTCCAAATTTCTAAATTTATAAGGGTTACATTTACTAAATTACAGGTACAGGTTGTACAATTATTGTCTGTTTGTACCCTTGTGATTGAAGCTTGTAAATCCCCACATTGGCTGTCATATCCCCAGCTTGCAGTATCCTAACATACACAAGACCATCCCCTTCTTCCACATAGGTGTGCTGACTGATATCTCACCGTTTGACTAGGTACATAATCAGGATTTATCTGACATTGACGTCCACCTCCACCTGGGCAAATATATTTTGGTTGATTACTATAGTATCATCTCCACTCTACACTCCCACAATTAATATCCAGATCATCATCTATAATATCGCATGCATCAAAAATTACCGATACTGATGTGCTCAAATTGGCCATATCCTTACTTATTCCAATTAATCTTCCTACTTCCGAATTTGTTTTCATTTCTACCCACTATTGATAAAGAAGTTTCTTTGGATCGTAACAAACAGTATCATTTTCCACCGAGCATTTCTTATATTGTGTTCCATTGTATATACAACTCCCGTTCTGTTTCCCTTTGCACTCGTAATAGGTGTGGTACATTAATGTTTTATTACTTACTCGTCCGTGCTGGGCGGTTCTTATGCACTCGGTGCAATTTTGATTACCTGTCACCAGGTTGGTGAGTCCGAGTAAAATCAGGAGAGGTCCGGTAAGGGATCTCATGGTCGGAGGCATCAGCTACAAGGGGTGCTCGTCCTTGACTGGCCTTACTTGGTCGCGACTGAGAATCCCCACCCGGTCTTGCCCTCTCCCCCTTCTCAAGCGGACTTCTTTATTTCGATGACAGTAATAAATCTTACCCACCAGAAATCTCCTATAGGAGTAGTCTGTCCACACTGAATGCAGAGGAAACTTCAGCTTTGAATTTGAAAACGTCCCTGTTAGCCTCTGTGGGAAATGATATATTTGTTACACAGGTTACACCTAACCCTCAATAATCATACAACATGGTTTACAGAGTGGACATAAACTTAGTCCTGCCCGATAATTGCTTAATGCTATAGTCTTTAATTCGTGATCATTTCTCATACGTTCATTCCCTTTTTAATGTTATTTTTGTGGTTCCAGGTTGTAAAATAACTTTCCAGTCTTTCATGGGTCCTTTTACTCGAGTCGCGTGCGTCCACCCCTTTTCCGCGGTCCGGATGGCAGTATCTGTAGTTAACAATACAACAAAGGGTCCTTCCCATGAAGGAACTAAAGTTTCTTTCTTCCAAGTTTTGATCAGTACCTTATCCCCTGGTTTGAATTGATGGATTGCAAACCCCAAAGGTAGGGTTTGTGCCATTATTCCTATATCTCTTAGTTCTTTCAACCTTTCTCCTAAAATGATAACATATTTCCGAATATTATAATCTTCCACTACATTGTTTCCCTCGGAGATAGGGCATGCCGTATAAAACCTAATATGGCGATAATCCAGTCTCACTGTGCGGTTTGATCCTTATGTTAAGAAGGGCTAGCGGTAAACATTTAGTCCATGGCATCTGTGTTTCAACCATTAGCTTCGCTAGCTCTTGCTTTATTGTTTGGTTTATTCTTTCTATTACTCCCAAACTTTGAGGATGCCATGGGGTATGATATTCCCATTTAATACCTAATGATTGGCACAAGGATTTTATAATTTTAGAAGTAAAGCGAGTGCCTTGATCAGAATCAATATATTGTATTATCCCATACCTGGGGATTAGGTGTTCTAGTAAAATTTTATCACCGTCTGAGCTGTCGCTCTTGCTACAGGATAGGCTTCGACCCATCGTGTTAAATGGTCTACTATAACTAACAAATATTTCAATCTTCCTATTCTTGGTAATTTGGTAAAGTCGACTTGCATCCTTTCAAACGGTCTATAAGCTAGTTTTCTTCCTCCCATGGCCACTTGTTGAAACACGGCCTTATTTGCCCTTTGACAAGTTAAACACCCTTGTGTAATTTGCCTTGCTATTTCAAAAAATTCCAATACAGCCAAACTGTTTAAGGAAATGATCACTTAACACTTTTGTACCCCAATGTGTTTGCGCGTGTAAGCGTTCTAATACCTGCCTAGCGTAAGCTTTTGGCAACATCTCTCGCTCATCAGGTAATGTCCATTTCCCTTGTTCCACTCTAGCTCCTATTTTCTCTAATTTTGCTTGTTCCTCCAGCGTAAACTTTTTCTCCTTTTCCTCTTATCCTCTTCCACTAGTGTCCTCCTTTGTTTGTGTATGATTAATTTTAACAGTTTCAATCCTCAAGGCTGCTTCCTGAGCCTCCTTATCTGCTAAATTATTTCCTCTAATTCGATAATCTAATCCCTTTTGGTGTCCCCTCACATGCACCACGGCTATTTCCTTTGGTTCTCTTAACACTTTTAAAATTTTACTATCAACTCCTGATGTATTAAGTTCTTTCCTTGAGTGTTAATCAAGCCTCTTTCCTCCCAAATTTTTCCAAAAGTATGGACTACTCCATATGCATATTTGGAATCTGTGAATATGGTCCCTCTTCTTTCTTTTAATAATTCCAGGGCCCTACATAAGGCATAAAGCTCACAAGCCTGAGCTGACCATGATGGACTCAGAGGTCCTGATTCCACAAGTTCTAAGTCCTTGTCAATTTTTGCATATCCTGATTTTCTCTTCCCTTCTATTACTTGGGAGGATCCATCTACAAACAATTTTTCTCCTCCCTCTAATTCAATATCTCTAAGATTGAGCCTTACTTTTGTCTGGGATTCTATAACTTCTAAACAATTGTGTTATAGCACTACTGCTTCTGAGGGTTCCCCAAACCGGAACTGCGCGGGGCTCTGGGCAGAGGTGACTCCTAATTCCAAATTAGGTGAATCTATCAAGATGGTTTCATATTTCAGAAGTCTACTATCTGTCAACCATTTCTCTGTCCTCTGTTGGAGGACATTCCTAACATTATGTGGCGTATATACCTTTAGAGGTACACTAAAGGTAATTTTCCTAGCTTCCTCTATCAATAATGCCATAGCAACTAGGGCTTGGAGACATGCTGGCCACCCCCTGCTCACCGAATCTAACAATTTGGATAAATATCCCACCAGTGTGTGTGGGTTTTTTGGGGGTTTTTTTTGTTTGTTTTTGTTTTGTTTTGTTTGTTTGTTTGTTTGTTTTGTTTTTTTTTTTTTTCCATTCCCTTTTTAGTCTGTGGAGGTCTTAGGATTAAAATACCAGAAACCCGGTCAGGATCTGATTTCTTTTTTTTTCCTTTGCTTAACCAATGTCCCAAATATTTTACTTCTTGCTCTATAAATTGTAATTTCAAGCAGGACACTTTTAATCCCTTTTTCTCTAAAAAATTTAACAATCTAATGGTGGCTTTTCGGGTCTCCTCTTCAGTTTCTCCTGCTACCAGTAAATCATTCACATATTGTAATAATTTTTCCCTCCTCGTGTACTGTAAAACCTTGTAAGATTTTCTTTAAGGTCTGTCCAAACAAATTTGGTGACTCCGTAAACCCTTGTGGTAGCACAGTCCACCTTAATTGTTGTTCTTCGTCCTGTTTCGGGGTCTTCCCATTCAAAGGTAAAATAATCTCTGAACCCCTTATCCAAAAGACAGGCCCAAAAGGCATCTTTCAAATCTATTACACTATACCAAATATGTTTAGGAGACAGGTGACTCAATAAAGTATAAGGATTTGCCACGACAGGGAATTTGGTGATTGTTCGCCGATTCACGGCTCTCAAATCCTGTACCATCCTATATGTACCATCTGATTTCTTTACAGGGAGTATCGGGGTATTGTGGGGTGACATACATGGTTCCAAAGTCCCATTTTTTAGTAATTTATCCACAATAGGTTTTAGACCTCTCCGGCCTTCTATAGATATAGGATATTGTTTAATTCTAATTGGCTTATGAGGGTCTGTTATTTGTACCTTGATGGGTTCCATATCTAATCTCCCAACATCTCCTTCCTTATACCATACTTGGGGGTCAATTTTTTCCTCATCAAGTTGGGTTAAGGTACATAAGTTAATATATAACCGATCTCCTTGGTTCTGAATAGTTAGGTTTAGTTTTAAAATCAAGTCCCTCCCTAATAGGTTATATTCTGCTTCTGGTAATAAAAGTAAATCATTTAAACAAATTTTTGTCTCTGTCTCAATCTCTACTTCTTCTAAGATGGGGACTTTGAAGGGTTCTCCTTTTGCACCTGTTACTGACATCTGGGCTTTTCCTTTTCCTACCCCTTTTGGGAGTTTCTGAATCGTTGACCTTTCAGCTCCAGTATCTACTAAAAATAAAAATTCTTCTTTTTGGGGACCTACTAATAGTTTTATCAAGGGCTCTGTTGATGTTGAGGTCCCCAGAAGATACAGCCCCTAACACCCCTAATCCTCTTTGAACATTTTCTCATCCCATTCCCGTTTACGGCAGGTTTTCTGAACACGTCCCTTTTTGTTACAATAGTAACAGATGGGAGTTGTGGGTCTGTCTTGATGAGATTGTCCCTGGGGTGGCTGTTCTGGTCTCTTATCTTTTTTTCTCTCCCAGCTGAGTCTTACTCCTCTGACTTTCCCTCACTGCTGCTACAAAAATTCTTGCCTCTGCTTCTTGTTTTTCTTCGTCCCTCCTGACATAAACCTTTTGAGCTTCTCTTAGTAATTCTTCCAACCCTCTCTCTTGCCAATCCTCTATCTCCACCCAGAGGTACTTCCCGTAAAGGATACAAAGACGCTCTGGGTGCTCAGTTTGGGATCCTCCCCTTAGAGTTGAATTCGACCCCGGGGCCGTAGGGGAAGTCGTCAGATTTGGTGACGGTATTTGACGGGTAGCTGGATTATACGGGGGAGGTAAGTGATCTAGGGGGTCCCAATCCTTCTTTTCCTTTTCCATGTGTTGCTCCCCTACGGTCTTATTTTTCCCTACTCCTGTTTTAAGATGAAAAATGCCCACACAGGCCTTTATCCATAAACTAGCATACTCGCTCTCCTCTTGGCAAAACGGTTCCTTAGAATTTACATACAGGTTTAGCGCCTGACAAACCCAATCCTCAAATGACCCAAATACAGGCCAAAAAAACCGTGGGGTCTCAAGGGGTTCTTTGGCCATTTTACCATACAATATTTAACTAATTTCTCTTTTGTCTTCCCTTTTCCAGGGCCCTTATTATTCCAATGTTTTAACATTATTCCTAATGGAATCTCCGGAGGTATTTTTAGTAATTCGCTCCCTTTCTTCTGGTCCTGGGTTCTCGATTTCGTCTGACCCATCTAGGAATTTTTACTGTGGCAATTCCTACAGCCCTTGGTTACCAAGCAGAGTGTCTTGCAGGGGGTTTCAAACTTCTCACTCACCTATGGATCCTATAAAAATCGCTTCGGTCCTTCACCGGCCAAGTCCCTCGCGGGAGATTGGAACCGCGGTTAGAAGACCTCCACAATCGCTTCGGAACGAGGTTCCGTCTCAGTCACACTCTTACACACACAGGCAACCGAATCCCACCCAACCGAACGGTATACACCTTAAATACTTACAACCCCGTCGTCTTCGTTCGGATCTTCGCGCGCAGAATTACGGGCAAAATAAACTGCTGCAGCCGGCAAGGGAGCTCATAAAAAATCAAATTCTTTGCTTGCCCCTATTTGGGTTCAGGATGGTGTTAGTCCCGACCCGATCAGGAGCCACCAAATGGTGGGGCGCCCCTCCTAGATCAAGTCAGTATTCAGGAACCAAGACCATCCCGGACGAGTCCCCAGTTGTGATAAATGATTTAGTCCCAAACAGGATTCCAATTTAAGTTTGCAATTTATTAAACAAATAGAGGCAAGCAAACAGCGCTGGGTGCGTCGGGAGTCTCCGCTCCACCAAGACGCACACCTTCACTTCTTACAATTCCTTCCTTTATACTTCTCTAGGCTTTGTTTCTTGCCTTTCTCCGCCTTTTTCTTGGAAGATGACTCTTTCTTTAAGTACGTCACCACTTCCCCGGTCTGCGCATGCTTCATCTTTTTCTAGGTGGTCATCCGGTGGTCGTTGGGAGGAAGATGCTCCTCTTCGTCAGTGCACTCTACATGACCTCACCTGTGCAGGTGCTCCGTTATTCTACTTATATTATGCTACCTTATTGGCTATACATTTTCTTGACATTTCTGCGGTTATTTACAACACTGGTTTGCACTAGTATATCAGGAACTAACTTACATATCAGGAGGCTACATAAGTTACACATATCAAGGGAGTTACCCAAACTATACTTATCAGGAAGTTACATAAAGACTACCACTCCCCTGTTTATGGTCATGCCCTACATATATTCCTTTATTTCAATATCAATGACATTTGCTTCAAGCTTATATTCACTAGATTTTCTTTACACGAATCGCTCATTCCTCACAGTTTCAGGGACAATGGAGCTTTTCTTAGTAGCGGGAAGAGCAAGAAACCTCCACAAATTACAGCTGGGAAGGTTCTGTCTGGATGTGAGAAAAAATAATCCTCACTGAGAGGGTAGTCTTGTGCTGCAAGAGATCACCCAGAGGGAGTCTGGATTATCCCATGGCTTTGTGTTTCAAGGAGCAGCTGGTGAGGGTGGAGAGCCATCAGTGAAGGCATAGAAATGCCAGGGTGAGAGCTAGGTGGGAAAGCAAGATGGCTGTCAGCAAGCTGAAGGGAAAGAGGTGAGGCATGGGACAGTGTAGGGCAGCCTGCATAGAGATGGCCAAGGGTTCTAGCAAGACCGAGAGGTCCAAAAGGACTGAGGTCTTTGTCGTCTTGACTATAGCAGCTGTCTCTACCACCAGGGCCAGTGAGACAAAACTTTATTCTTCTCTTCTCAGAAACTGCCTTCCCAGGACCTGGGCTCAGGGTTTGGCCTTGCCTGCTTCATAAAACGAACCAAGGGTTTTCTCAGCATTACAGCCACCTGTGCAGTGCCCTTGCCTACCTGCAGTCACCGTCTCCAAGTATCTGCTCTAATGAGTCAATGAGGAGCCTTTGGCAGTAATGGGTCTCATTAAGTCCCATTAATGCTTCAAGGTATTTTGGGGTTTGCTTCTGGCTTTGACTTCTTGAGAGGTTTGTTCAGTCTTCTCCCAGTATCTGAGGTTCACGGACTGAGCCCCAAATACACCATGGGGCTCCTTAAAACACAGAAAGCCCTAACAAGTCATGCCTCTTCCTGTAACGTTCTCCACGTCTGCAAGACTCGTATAGCTAATCTGAGTTGTTTCATAGCATGGTTAAGAAGGAAGATTTCAAAGTGCACCTAATAAAGTTAATTTTAATTTTAAAGGCTGTATTTTGTTAATTTCAGTTTAAAGAAGTGATAGAAGCATTATCCAACTGATATGGATCCTGAGTGTCAGGAGCGTCTCCTGAGGAGGTCTGGACAGGTAGGAAAAGCAGTCCCTTGAGATCTGACACTGGGTGGACAACCTTGCTCCTCACCTCCCCAGACTCCCCACCTGTCGTTGGCCACCTGGGATTTACATCACTTTCCCTTCATCAGACTTCTCTGAACTCTGGGAGCTGAATGTTAGAGCTCCATTGCACCATCTCCCACCCACTTCCCTTAGAGGACTGGCTGCACACAGGCACAGAAGGATGTTTCCCATTTGCAAGCAAAGCAAAGTAAAGCACGATCAAGTGTCTTAAGCAATAAAACACTCCTCAACCATATACTAAGTACAAGCTGCCTCTAATGAGGTCGCCTTTCTACAAGGGATGATCTTACGAGAAATGTTTTAGATAGATAGATAGATAAAGGTAGATACAATTAAAAGGGTTGGCTAAAGATACCGTTATACTACTGAAAGACAGGCAGGCTTTTAGTCCCTGAAGCTCAAAGCAGCAGTGTGGGTGGGAAGTATCTGAATGAACAAAGAGTAAGGGAAGGAGAATAATGGAAAGGGCCTTTGTCTAGACAGTCTGCTGAAAACATTACTTCAGAAATGGTCATTGTATCAGCACAGGTGAAAATATATGAAAGATTAGAATTATTAACTACAAAAGACATTAACCACTTGATCCAGTGTGGCCTGGCAGCAAAGGCAGCCAGCAGTGTCCTGAAGTGTATAAAGAGGAGCCTCGCCAAAAGAGTGAGGGAAGTGGTTGTCTCCCCATGCTCATTGCTTGTTAGACCACCTGTAACCAATTATATCCAGTTTTAGGGCCCCAGTTCAGGTGTACTGATCTGGCTGGGATGGGGTTACCTTCCTTCATAGCAGCCTGTGTGGTGCTATGTTTTGCATTTGTGCCTTAAACAGTGTTGATAACACACCAGTGTTCTGGCTATTGCTGAGCAGTGTTTGCACTGTGTCAAGGCCTTCTCTGCTCCCTCCCAGTGAGTGGGCTGCAGATGGGCAAGAACAGCTGACCCCAACTGACCAAAGGGATACTCTCTAACGTACGACGTTGTGCTGAGCAATAAAAGCTGGGACAGAGGAAGAAGGAACTAGAATTTTTTTGTTACAGGAATCACTTCCTAGTTCACATGCAATCCATTGCATAGCATTAGTAAAAGGCCTTAGACCTTCATAAGCGGTGAACTTCCACCTAGCTACTGATGAAGTTCTACTGAACTCTTACTTAGTCGCGTGAGGGAAGGCCCTGAAACTGGTGTAAATTAGAAAGATAAGATAGCCACATCCATCAGCAGAGGTTGCCTCATCGAGAAAAGAAAAAGAACGGCCCGCTTGGAGACAGTGAAAGGATCCAATGAGGAAAAAGGAGACCCCAGACCCAAATACTCCAACTGGACTAAACCGTCTCACAAGGGGAGGGGAGCTTAGACTGTAAGGGTATAATTGTCCAGAGAGTCTCTGGTTCGGGGTCCGTCTCCAGAGGCACTCAGCTCAAGCTGTTCTTCACCACTGTACCGCTTAATAAATTCAACTGGTATACGTCATGTCAGAGATTCTGCTTCAGGAAACCTAGGGTTGAGCCTGAGGGAAGAGAAAGCACCCAAGAGAGACTCTGTGTGTGTGTGTGTGTGTGTGTAGAGTCGAAAGGCGCACACGTCGGCTCACTGGAGTCTCCTGCTGCAAAGGGACTCCAGACCCAGCAGTTAAAGTCTCGGGTGGTGTGTGTGCAACTCCTTGATTGGTGTGTGAATGCTCAGGCAGCGGCTTCTCCATTAACGTTTTTTCATTCAAAGAGTCTTCTATGTGGAGACTGGCTGGGCATCATTTTTGCTTGTGGGAGGTGGTGAGTGGTTGCCTTTGCGTTGCTTGTTATTATTATTGCTTGTTGATTTTTTAAAAATCTCTTTCTTTCACCTGCTAAGCTGTCTTTATCTTGACCCACAACTTTCCGTGCTTTATTTCTTCCTGTTCTCTCTCCTGTCCCAGTGGGGAAGGGGAGGAAAGAGTGAGCGGCTGCGTGGCTGCCGGGCTATTGGCCAGAGTCAATCCACCACATCAAGGAAGACGTTGACAACTGGGAGTGACTTCAGTGGGAGGCTGCCAAGATGCGCAGGGGCTGCAGCACTTGCCTGGGGAGCAGAAACTGAGGGAAAGGGCTGCCTTCGGCCTGGGAAAGGGAAGGTCTGGGGAACCTCATAGCAGCCAGCCAGTCCCTGCAGGGAGGTTTTCAGGAAGATGGAGCCAGTCTTGTCACCGTGGTGCTTGGCAGGACGATAATAGACGATAGTCAAATGTTGAAATAAGGAATGTTGAGGCTGGAGATAGGGACAATCTTTTTCTCCATAAGGGCATCCAAACATTGAAGCAGGTTTCCCAGAGATGTTTTCCTGTCTTTGTCCTTGGACATTTTCCAGCCCCCATGTGGCAAAGCCTTGAGCAAAGTGGTCTGACTCCGTAGCCGATTCTGCTGTGAGCATGAGGTTGGACTGGAGACCTACTGAGGTCCCATTCAGGAGAGTGGAAAACTAAATGATGCTGTGGTTCCTTCCTCTCTAGGTGTGCCCTTGATGACAGTAGGGAAAGCTGTCAGGTTCCCCGTGACCATGGAAGTAAGTCAGATGCTGGCATAGTCAGATCAGCTGAAGTTGTCTTCTCCTCCTCCAGGCAGTGTTGCTCAGATGCAGGACTGCTTCACAGGTATCCCCAAACAGCCCTGGTTATTTCCTTTGCTTCACCATTCATTCCCTTTTCATTCTTTTCCCACCTCTCAAGTCCTGCTCTTTAACCATCCTTATCCCCACCCATGCAAAAAGCCAAGGACTTTTCACTGTTTATCCAGTGGCCCTGCATTTGCTCACTTTGAACCTTCCTTTGGTGTCTCTGCGGTGGTTACTGTGGTGCTTTCTACCTCGCATTGCAACTCAACTTAACGCTAGTACTCTTTTCTTCTCTGTAGTGTCCTGCAGCTACTTAAGTTCTGATCTTGTTAGAGGCACCACGACTCAGGATGGCCGTTGGCACGCATACTTTAAAAGCTGGACTGTTGGAGGTTCAGTCCAGAGGGACCTTGGCACACCTGGGATTTGGCCAGCAGAAACCTCAAGGTTTTGAAGGAAAAGCTCAGAAACAACTCCATGCAGCAGCATGGACAGGGACCTGACTGACTAAGGGAACTGTGACAATGCCATATGAGTCAGTGGTTCTCACATTTCGAAAGGAGAGTGGAGTGTCTGGAGGAGGTCTGCCAACTTGAAGTGAAGGGCCTAAAGGATGAGCTGTGGGGAGAGTCTGAGGGAGCTGGGTGTCTGTAGCCTGCTGAAGTGGAGGCACGGGTTTACCTAGCAAGAGCCTGCACCTGCCTGGAGGGATAACGGAGCCAACCTGTTTTCTGCAGTCACCATTGATACGACAGAAGGAACAGCCACAAGCTGCCTCTTGGGAGCTTTAGGCTGAACCTCAGGAAAAATAAAATGGACTAGGAGGAGCGTTGCCATGATCTCCACCTTTGGAGCTCTTCAAGTTTCAGCGCCGCAAAGTCACGGCCAGCCTGGAGGCTGGACTAGAGACCCCCTCGCAGCAGTCTCTTTCCCAACAGGCCTGTGCCTTGCCACATGTCATATGAGAAGAGACTAAGCTGGAGGAGAGGGTCTCTACATCACAGGACAATTCAGGGTGGAAGGAGGGTCAGGAGGTCTCTAGAGTTGCACTGGCTCCAAGCAGGGCCAGCTCTGAGGTCAGACCAGCTTGCTCGCTAAATGCCAGAATCCGGAGAAAGAGTTTACACATGAACCAGGCATCTGTGCCGCCGTTACAGAAATGGAGACAAGGCCTTTGACCAGCTCCCTGAACACAGCTATTGGTACGTCATGCCCCCTGAGAACATCCATCCTCCCGGGAACATCCATCTTCTTGTCCAAAGGAGTGGGATCCTTATGCAACTATCCTGCCATATCTCCAGACCATGGGGTGCTTTACACTGTAAACAGAACTGAAGGAAAGCCTCTGACTTGGGTACTGTCAACTGAATTGCTAAAAGAGGGCAAGATGGAGGGATCTCGGAGCTTCCAGGTTCTTCCTGAAGATAGAAGGCCTCAGATACAGGAACAGAAGATAACAGTTTTGAACTAGCCTAGGCTTTAGATCATTTCACATGTGATGGCTCTGCTCCATCCTTTCAGTCATTGGCACCCAGAAACCTCATCTGCTTTTCCTTCCTCTCCTCCCAAAAGCTGATCAAGTGATGGGAAGAAAGGAAGGAGAAAGGCCCTAGGCCTCTGTGACTCACCTGGGCTCTGGCACTTGGAGGGCCACAGTGTCATCCATTGTACACCCCATAAAGAATCAAGCTGGGAAGTGACTCTTCACGTACAAGTGAACAAGGTCGATGGACAGGCAAGGCTGTGTCTGGAGACCAGTACACCTAGAGCATCGATCAAGCTGGGGCTGAAACTCAGGCCTGGTCTTCAATGGTCACCTGGGCCCATGGACAGAGGTGTGGATGGACCCCCCAGGGTCCTGAAGGACTCTGGATGCTCTCAGGGCCCTGACACTGCCCCCATGGGATCCCACCTGCCAGTGCCCTCAATAGGCCAAGTTCTCATTCCCGCATGTGCAGGGTCTGTGCTCGGCTACTCTCCTTCCCCGCTTCTGTGCAGATCTGGGAGACCACAGTTTCATGGTGACTACAACCAAGGCTGAAACTGGTCTTCCCATCCCTGACCAACTTTTCCTCTTTTGGGAGTACAAGGTCCAGGTGAGCCTCAGACTGGGTGGCACAGTTAGAAGCTGACCCACACACAAGATCCCGCCTAACCTGTTGCATGTCCCATAGAGAACATCCACACATCTGACCTGCTCTGGTAGCAAGGAGGGCATCCTCCACTTCTCGCCTTCCCTGTTAGTCTCGCCTAAAGTTGTTGTATCTCCGTCAGTCACAAAAGCTGTGGGAGCTGTCCTTTTCCGTCTTGACTCTTGCTCCCCTAACGTCACAGCTTTGCGATGGCATGTTGTCCTCCTGCTGTCTGTGCTCCAGGCTGTGGGCTTTGGTGCACATTAGGCCTGTAGCACCTCAGATGTGGCACCAGGGCCAAGGGCAGATTTGTCACATGGACACCTGATACCAAAAGATTGGCCCTCTTTGTGTGGAAAGGCTTCACAGCCGATGTGTGCTGGAGTGGATGGCAGGAGGCAACATAATGATGAAGGAGGTTCTCACAACGAGAGCAAAAGCTGCAGTCCCCAAGACCAGACAGAAAACGGGCTTGGGCTGTGCAGCCCTGGCAGGAGAGGGGTTTGTTGTCCCAGGTGACTCTTGCAGCAATGAGTGGGGCCTGTGACAGAGGTGAAGCCGATCTCCAAGAAGGACAAGCTGCTGCTGAGAAAGTCCCCGGGGGAGGACAGCCTGTCATCCAGCCACACTGTGGACATCACGCTGGGGGCTGACTGGCTAGATAGCAGCTCTGCAGAGAAGTACCTTAGGGTCCTGGAGGGCAAGCAGCTGAGCATGAGCCAGCCAGGCAGCCTCGCAGCAAAGGCCAGCAGCCTCCTGGGCTGCATTAGGAAAAGCATTGCCGGCAGATGGAGGGAAGTTAACCTTCTCCTCCACTGAGCACCGGTGGGCCACATCTGGAGTGCTGTGTCCAGTGCTGGGCTCCCCAGTGCAAGAAAGTTGTTGACCTGCTAAAGCAAGGCTATCAAAGGGCCACAAAGCTGATTTAAGGGACCGCAGCATCTTCCATAGGACGGAAGGCTGAGAGGTCTGGGACTGTTAAGCCTGGAGAAAAAATTGCTCAGGAGTGTGGAGTAATAAGGCACGGACTGTGGCAGGGCTTCAGGCCAAAGACCTTTATTGTTAGCGTAGCGTGCTTTTTACACAAATACAGCCCATTCACGCACCTAAAAGTGCTACCCGGTTGGCTATTGCTTTAAGTCCACGCGACTCTCACAGAGGCAGGATTGGTCGCCTCTGTATGTCCACGCGCTCCTTTGCTTCTTCTTAGTTGTTTACCACAGCTCCTTCAAGGTTGAGCCCTGCAGGTGTCCGGCTGTTTACCAGCTTCTCAATGCCACAGCTCCTTCTCCTTAAGGTCGAGCCATGCAGGGTGATCCCAATATCACCCCCTTTTTGTTTATCTATAAACAAAACCTGATGGTTCATTCGCAACCCGAGGACTGTGAGGAAGATGGACCATCTGTACACTCTTCTATCGTCCTGCACCTCGAACTCAGCCCAGCAGTCGGTAGGTGCCAGCTTTACGTGGGCGTCCCCACGGAGGCAACGGTGGCCTTGCCGTACACCGGCCCACTGCCCTTTGGGAAATCCCGGTATTTATACATTTGCAGAGGAACGAGTTTCGACACACGTGGCCAGCGAGTGTCAGAACACGCCTTGGTTGCCACCTTTCAACACAGAGAGCCTATGGCATACGCGCCCGCTGGCCAGACGTGCTGCACGTGCCCCAGCCACCCTGTCTGTTGGTTCGTAGGCTTTGTTCACGCGGCGTATTACCATAATCCAGCAGTCACATATCAACCATGCTCAAGCCAATAGCAGAATGTTACAAGGCAAACAAAATTGTGAATTGTGCTTTATATTCCTCCGTTACTGCATGTCTTCCCCATCCTCCCCTAACCTTGATCAACTTTCTTATCTCTTGGGCTGTTTTCTCTCACCCAGCATAGTATCTGTTTCTTACCCAGCCATCCATTTTCTGATATTCTAACTGCAGTTTTCTCACAGGCCAAAATTCCATCCGTTAACCCCTCCGTATGTATACGATAATTGGCGATAATTTCCATTTCTGCCGACAAGCTAACTATTGCTTTTTCTAGCTGAGATAAACGTCTGAGTCCCAAACAGGATTCCAGTTGAAGTTTACAATGTATTACATTATATACATTAACCACTCTGCTAGACTTAGGCTTGCGGTCATACAAGGATACGTAGGACAGAAGGTTACACTTCATCACACGAATCAGATGAACATATTTCACATAGCTGTACTACTCCTCGTGATGGGAAAAGCGCCCGTACAAAGCTATGATAACCTTTATTATATCTCACCAAGGGATTTGTAGTTATAGAGTGCTTTGCCCTAAAAGCTTTCCATGTTCCTCTAATGATACCGCTAATTTCAGTCTGATTAATTATCTGTGTTATAAATGATTTAGTCCCAAACAGGATTCCAATTCAAATGTACAATTTATTAAACGAATAGAGGCAAGCAAACAGCGCTGGGTGCGCCGGGAGCCTCCGCTCCACAAAGACGCTCGCGGTACAGTTCCTGTTCCTGGTTTATATCCTGTCCGTTAATACATATTCATGAACAGGCGTGTCTTCTTCGGCGCATGCCCTCTTCTCCTTCTAGGATCTTCTCGAATCTTCCTCAGCGTGATCCTGTTCGCTAATACATGTTAATGAACAGGCGTGTCTTCTTCAGCGTATGCCCTCTTCTCCTGCTAGAGTCTTCTTGAATTTTCCTCGGCGTGCCCCCAGGATGACCCCAAACCGTATGCATGCACTTTCTTTACACAATACTATGCGGTCAGTGGTCAAACTGGTTTGAGCTGATATACCAGCCAAGTAGTTTAACTTTCTCCTGTAAAATACCCCTTTTTATGGTGCAGGAGAAATCCATAAAAGTCCAGAAGGTTACACTTCATCACACGAATCAGATGAACATATTTCACAATCCCCCATCTTTTTCTTTATAGTATTGATTCGTGTTTTCGTTTCCAATTGAGTACTGCAGATATCTGCATTCCTTGTATAACCGAGTAGATTAATCTAGTAACAATTCCCCACATATCCCCAATACAACTATCCCGATTTTAGTAAGCCAATCACCACCCATAAAATCTCCCCAAAATCCTCCTAGATTGATTCCATTCCAAGTTTATCTCTCAGGAGGCCATTCGTTATACACCTGGACTCCTAGTCGCTCTCCCTAATTTATGGGTAACAGGAAAAAACTAGGTTTTATTGTTGATTACACGTACGGGCTGTACAATTAGAAAAGGTCCTCAGTTTTCCCATTTTTCTGGGGTAAACCCCAGCTGGACTTGTTCCAATATTGACTACAGTTATTTGCCGTAGTCAGAGTCAAGGAACTCACCCCAAGTAGAACTAGAAGAGGTCCGGTCAGGGCCATAGTGGTCGGCGGTCACAGCCCAAAGGGGTTGCAGCCCTTGGCAGACCCTTTTTAAGCCGCAACACCAGTTCCCCTCTGGTCTTGCCCTCTTCCTTCCTTTAAGGGAGTGCTTTCTTAGTACCCAAATTAATTGAGCACTGCTTGTGAAGGCCAGAGCTTTGCTAGATCAGTGGTTTGTCCAGACCTGAGCACTTGCCCGAGCCTGGCGATCCTCTTTATTTGCAAGGCTTTATGGCTACAGAAAACTGCCAGTTAGCCTGCAGTTCTTACAAATAAACACCACCTTCTACACCAAGGACAAATTCTAGTTCCAGCTCCTTTTTCCTGTTCTTCTTTTGCCAACAACTCCTTCCGATTATACTCGTTTGGAGTACCCATTGTTGTTTCCTATTACCCTTTCCCATTGTTTTCCAAACTTGGGGATTACTTACATGGCTCTCCATAGCTTCCCATGGCCATCGTTCACCTCGATTTATTCCACCACAAACGTAACAATTAGTTATATTCAATGACTTAGCAATGTTTTCAGCAAGATTTACAAGTAGATTTTTAGCAACTGTGGGAATTTCATGTTTCACTCCTGTTTCTATTACAGGAGTAGCCGCAATAAAATTCCCACAGCAATTTAGTCAGATGTGACCTTCCACTCCTTCCCTGGACCTTTCACTCGTGACACATGTGTCCATCCTTTTTCAGCAGTTCTCACAGCTGTTTCTGTAGTGAATAAAACAAGGAAAGGTCCTTCCCAGAGGGGAGATAGGTTTCCTTCTTTCCATGTTTTTATCAGAATTTTATCTCCTGGTTCTAACTGATGAATTGCAAATCCTAAAGGTGGTGTTTGGGCCACCATCCCAATCTCTCTTCATTCTTTTAATCTTTTTCCAATGGTAATTATATCTTGTTGGATACTATGATCCTCAATTACATTGTTCCCCAGAGGCATTCCTTGAAAATAAGGCATGCCATAGAACATTTCATATGGCGATATTCCAGTCTCACTGTATGTTTTCGTTAAGTGCCAATGGTAAACATTTCGTCCAGGGCATTTGCGTCTCAATCATTAATTTAGCCAATTGTTGTTTTATTGTTTGATTCATTCTTTCTACCTTCCCCGAGCTTTGTGGGTGCCACGGAGTGTGGTATTCCCACTGTATACCTAATGATTGACATAATAGTTTTATTATTTTAGAAGTAAAATGTGTGCCCTGGTCAGAATCAATGTACTGGATTATCCCATATCTAGGTATCAAATGTTCCAATAAAATTTTTGCCACCATCTGTGCCGTAGCTCGTGCTACAGGGTACGCTTCTACCCACTGTGTTAAATGATCTACTATTACCAATAAATATTTTATCCTCCCTACCTTAGGCAATTCAGTGAAATGGACTTGTACTTTCTCAAAAGGTCTGTAAGCTGTTTTTCTCCCTCCCGTGGCTGCTTGTCGAAACACTGTCTTATTTACCTTTTGACAAATTAAGCAACCTTGTGTAATTTGCTTTGCTATTTCAAAAATTCCAATACCACCAAATTGTTTAAGAAAATGATCACTTAACGCTTTTGTACCCCAATGTGTTTGCGCATGCAAACGTTCTAATATTCGCCTGGTGTAGGCTTTTGGCAGCATTTCTCGCCCATCGGGCAGTGCCCATTTTCCTTGTTCTAATTTAGCTCCTATTTTCTTCAATTTTGTTTGTCCTTCTGGGGTAAACTCCTTCTCTCTTTCCTCTCGTCCTTCTTTGCTGGTGTCCTCCTTTGTTTGTATGACATTAATTTTGGCAACTTTAGTCCTCAAGGCTGCTTCCTGGGCCTCTTTAGCTGCTAAGTTATTTCCTCTAATTCGGTAATCACCAAAAGTCCCTTTTGGTGTCCCCTCACATGTACCACTGCTATCTCCTTTGGTTCTCTTAACGCCTTCAAAATCTTTACTATTAATTCTTGATGTATTAAATTCCTCCCGTGAGTATTAATCCAACCTCTTTCTTCCCAAATTTTTCCAAAAGTGTGGACCACCCCATATGCGTATTTAGAATCTGTAAATACAGTCCCGCTTCTTCCTTTTAATAATTCCAGGGCCCTACATAGGGCATACAGCTCACAAGCCTGAGCTGACCATGATGGACTCAGAGGTCCTGATTCCACAATTTCTAAGTCCTTATTAATTATTGCATATCCCGATTTTCTCTTCCCTTCTACCACTCGGGAGGAGCCATCTATAAACAGCGCTTCTCCATTTTACAACTCAGCATCTCTTAGATCTGGTCTCACCTTAGTCTGAGTCTCAATTACCTCTAAACAGTTATGTTGTAATTCCTCTGATGGTTCTCCAAACAAAAATTGTGCTGGACTCTGAGCAGAAGTCATCCTCAGTTCTAAGTCAGGGGAGTCTATTAGTATTGCTTCATACTTTAGGGTCCGGCTGTCCGTTAACCATTTTTCCGCTTCTTGTTGTAAAACATTTCTGACATTGTGTGGGGTATACACTTTTAAAGGAGCACTAAAGGTAATCTTCCTAACTTCCTCTATTAATAATGCTGTAGCAACCAAAGCTTGGAGACAAGCAGGCCATGCTCTGCTTACTGGATCAAGTAACTTAGAACAATGCCCCATGGGTTTTTTGGATTCCTGCCCAGTCTTGAGTAAGAACTCCATATGCTGTCTGGCTTGATGTATTCACAAAGAGATAGAAAGGTTTTTCTAGATCTGGGAGGCTCAATACAGGTGCTTGTATTAATGCCCTTTTTACTTCCTCAAATCTCTGATCATCTTCAATAAACCACTTAAGTTGGTTATTAGTTAATTTTTCATATAAGAATTTTACTTTATCACTATAATTTTCAAGCCATGGTCTACAATATCCTACTAATCCCAGTATTTGCCTAATTTCCGTTTTAGTCTGTGGGGGTCTTAAGGATAGAATCCCAGATACCCTATCAGGATCTAACTTCTTCCTTCCCTTACTCAGCCAATGTCCTAAATATTTTACTTCTTGTTCTACAAACTGTAGCTTTGATCGGGACACCTTTAATCCCTTTTCCCCTGGAAAATTTAACAATTTAATGGTGGTTTTTCGGATCCCCTCTTCAGTTTCTCCTGCTACTAATGAATCGTCCACATATTGCAATAATTTTACCTCCTTAGGTATTGTGAAATCTTGTAGAATTGTTTCTAAAGTTTGTCCAAATAGATTTGGTGACTCCGTAAACCCTTGTGGTAACACAGTCCATCTTAATTGTTGTTTTTGTCCTGTTTCGGGGTCCTCCCACTCAAAGGCAAAATAATCTCTGGATGCCTCATCCAGAGGACAGGCCCAAAAAGCATCTTTCAAATCTATTACACTATACCAAGTATGTTTGGGAGATATATGACTCAATAAAGTATAAGGATTTGCCACCACAGGGAATTTAGTGATTTTTCGCTGATTTACAGCTCTTAAGTCCTGCACCATCCTGTATGACACGTCCGGTTTCTTTACGGGAAGAATGGGCGTGTTACGAGGTGACATACATGGTTCTAGGGTTCCTTTTTCCAAAAGTCTGTCAACTACAGGTTTTAATCCTTTTCGACCCTCCATAGGTATAGGGTATTGCTTGATTCTAATTGGGCGGTGCGGATCTATTATTTGAACCCTTATGGGGTCCATTTTTATCTTTCCAGTTTCCCCTTCCTTATACCACACTGAGGGGTTAATAGCTTCTTCATCCTCTTGTGTTAAAGTGTATAATTTAATCTGCAATTTGTCCCCTTGACTCTGAATGCTCAAGTTTAACTTCAAAATCAAATCCCTTCCTAATAAATTGTATTCCGCTTCAGGGAGCAAAAGTAAATCATTAAGACAAATTTTCTTTTCTGTTTCTACTTCTACATCTTTCAATATATTTACTTTAAAAGGCTCTCCTTTTGCTCCTGCTACTGACACGTAACTCTTCCCTTTTTCTATTCCTTTTGGAAGTTTTTGAATGGTTGACTTTTTGGCCCCTGCATCCACTAAAAATAAAACTTCCTCTTTATGGGGACCAATTAATAATTTTATCAAGGGCTCTGTTGATGTTGAAGTCCCCAGAAGATAGAGCCCCCGACACCCCTAATCTTCTTTGAACATCTTCTCATCTTGTTCCCGCTGACGGCAGTTCTTCTGAACATGTCCCCTCTTGTTACAGTAGTAACAGACGGGAATTGTAAATCTTCCTCGATAAGGCTGTCCCCGGGGTGTCTGCTCTATTCTTTTTTCCCTTTTCTCTCCAGGAGTCGTCTTATTTTTCTGACTTTCCCTTACTGCTGCTACAAAAATTTTTGCTTTTGCTTTTTGTTTTTCTTCGTCCCTCCTAACATAGACTTTCTGGGCTTCTCTAAGTAACTCCTCTAATCCTCTTTCTTGCCAATCCTCCAATTTTTCTAATTTCCTTCTTATATCCCCCCAGGATTTAGCTACAAATTGTGTTCTAAGGAGTGCGGTCCCAGCCACTGTATTCGGATCAATTCCAGAATACATTGGTAGGTTTTTCCTCAACCTCTCCAACCATTCTGTTGGAGATTCGTCTTTCCCTTGTTGTTCATTAAATGCTTTAGTAATGTTTTGCCCTCGGGGAACCGCTTCCCTTATTCCCTGTATGATTAACGTTCTCAAATCCCTCATATTTTGTCTTCCTTGGGGTTGTTGATGATCCCAGTGGGGATCCACATTTGGCCACTTCTGATCTCTCGGGGGTCCTGCCTGATTCTCTCTTTCCCAAATTCTCATTCCAGCTTGTCTAATCATTCCCCTTTCCTCAACAATGAATAGGATCCCTAAAATGGACTGTATTTCTTCCCAGGTATAAGTACTGGGGCCTAGGAATTGGTCCAATTTTTCAGCTACTCCGAGGGGATCATCTAATAGGGTCCCCATTTCTTTCTGGAAATTTCTCACGTCTGTGGGAATATAATTAAATACTTAAATACTTAAATACTTAAATACTTAAATACTTACGACTCCGTCGTCTTCGTTCGGATCTTCGCGCGCAGAATTACGGGCAAAATAAACTGCTGCAGCCGGCAAGGGAGCTCATAAAAAATCAAATTCTTTGCTTGCCCCTATTCAGGTTCAGGATGGCGTTAGTCCCGACCCGACCCGATCAGGAGCCACCAAAAGGTGGGGCGCCCCTCCTAGATCAAGTCAGAATTCAGGAACCAAGACCATCCCGGACGAGCCCCCAATTGTTATAAATGATTTCGTCCCAAACAGGATTCCAATTCAAATTTACAATTTATTAAGCAAATAGAGGCAAGCAAACAGCGCTGGGTGCGCCGGGAGTCTCCGCTCCACCAAGACGCACGCGGTACAGCTCCTGTTCCTGGTTTATATCCTGTCCGTTAATACATATTAATGAACAGGCATGTCTTCTTCAGCACATGCCCTCTTCTCCTGCTAGAGTCTTCTCGAATCTTCCTCGGCGTGCCCCCAGGATGACCCCAAACCTTATGCATGCACTTTCTTTACACAATACTATGCGGTCAGTGGTCAAACTGGTTTGAGCTGATATACGAGCCAAGTAGTTTAACCTTCTCCTGTAAAATACCCCTTTTTATGGTGCAGGAGAAATCCATAAAAGTCCAGAAGATTACACTTCATCACACGAATCAGATGAACATATTTCACACCTCTAAGTATGGATCTGCATGTGGCCCACAATCTAGTAATGTTTCTTGCATATGGACCACCCCTGATCATAAAAGACGTTTTAAACAATGGGTGAAGAGACCCCATTATACCATGTCATTGGAACCAGACAGGCTATGGAATTGTATAAACAAGATAAATTGTTACAATATGGATGATTATCTATGGATACCGTTTGCCTCAGACCTCCATCACGCCTTAAGAAGTATATGCCTGTGCCACAATTACAGTGCTCCAATCCCTAGCTTACAGACAGCATGTCAGATAGAATCCTCTAAACACATGGCTAGTAAATGTAGGATTCCTTCCCAACATTATAAAAAACGGACGCAAGACTCATGAGCCAGTAGTAAAGAGCACAAGTACCACTCTAATGTATCCTGCACTGCTTGAGACCGTATGGGTATGTTCTAATGAAGAGATATCAGATTACAGTCAACCCTATTGGGATGGGTTAGAATGCACTTTAGGAATTCCACAAGTTTATCTCCCATAATAGCTTTTAATCATACTCAGGAGTCATTCACTGTAGTCATTAATGAAACCAAGAGGGTACAGAACAAAGAGAAATGTATTGCCCTCCGTGTCACGGCCAAGCTATTATACAGCAGGGATGAGAGTAAGCTTAGCAATGGGATTGTTTTGGACTTCTTCGGCTGTGATAATTGAAAATTGATTATATCTAGAAAATCTACCATGGCAAGGAGAGACTCTAGCTAATTGTATGCAGCCAGCCAGCAAGGCTAAGCAACACCCAGCTTGTACCCACGAGCAGCCTCACAGATGACTTTAGAAAATCAATTAGCATTGAATATGGTACTACTAAAGGAGAACAGCGTTTGTGGATGGCTGAATAACACCTATCCTGGCAAAACCTGCTGTCAATTCCAAATGTGTCCGCTACTCTGCATCAAGCTAGAGATGAAATGCAAAAAACTGTGGACCAAACCCATGAGCTCAATGAGAAGATGAAACCAAGCAACTGGCAATGAACGAGGTGGATTTAAAATATTTTCAGTTGGCTCAGATTAAAAGTTAGTGGATGGGATCATAGTCTAACCCAGTATGTATTAATGTTTATCATAATTGTTATTGTTATTGTCCGTATTTGATTGTCACGTGTGAAATCTATGATAACTAGAGCTGTAACCATGCGTGTTAAGAGGATCCACATCTATGATCCTGAATACATCCCTTTAATACCATCCCCTATTATAAATTGCGACAAGCGAGGGAAGGCAAGCAGTCGACTCAATATGAGTGATAAGGCAAGCTTCAACTTTATTGCAAAACCTTACACATATTTATACACTAAGTTCTACCTTATGCATACTTGTCTTACAATCATTGGCTTAGCCCTAAAGATTGCATTATCATACTCCTCCTACTTGCGGTTACTGCTACGTGGTCCGGGTTCCATCCTGTTTTTCTTATACAGTGCTGCTTCTTAGCTGTTTACCACAGCTCCTTCTCCTCAAGGCCGAGCCCTGCAGATGTCCAGCTGTTTACCAGCTTCCCAATGCCACAGCTCCCTCTTCTCAAGGCCGAGCCGTGCAGATATCTAGCTGTTTACCAGCTTCTCAATGCTGCAGCTCCTTCTCCTTAAGGTCGAGCCGTGCAGAGTGATCAAAACATCTCCCCCTTTTTGTTTTTGTATAAACAAAACCTGATGGATCATTCGCAACCCGAGGACTGTGAGAAAGATGGACCCTCTGTACATTCTTGTATCGTCCTGTGCCACGAACTCAGCCCAGCAGTCGGTAGGTGCCAGCTTTACGTGGGCGTCCCCACGGAGGCAACGGTGGCCTTGCCGTACACCGGCCCACTGCCCTTCAGGAAATCCCGGTATTACACATTTGTAGAGGAACGAGTTTCGACACACGTGGCCAGCGAGTGTCGGAACTCACCTCAGTTGTCACCTTTTAACACAGGGAGCCTATGGCGTATGCGCCCGCTGGCCAGACGTGCTGCACGCGCCACAGCCCTCCCGTCTATTGGTTCGTAGGCTTTGTTCACACGGCATTTTTTCATAAATCGGCAGTCACATATCAACTTATGCTTAAGTCAATAGCAGAATATTACAAAGCAAAACAAATCTAGCTGTACTACTTCTAGTGATATAAACTACTCCTAGTGATAGAAAAAAGGTACTTGTATAAGGGTATGAAGACCAATATTATATCTTACCAAAGCATTTGTAGTTAGAGAACACTTTGCCTCAAAAGCTTTCCACGTTCATCTCATGATACCGCAAATTTCAGTGTGATTTACCCCTACTTTTTCTTTTGACTGAGGTGGCATCCAGATTGCGATGACACCTGATAGTGTCATGATGTGTCCAACGATGACGATGGCGACTGCCGCACCCATGGCCTCACCCACTTCGAGGCACCTGCAAAGTGGGTAAAACCATGGGTAAAACCATGGGTAAAACAGCCACCACCGTCAACCTCGTCCCCTGGTTAGCAGTTGAAAAGGTCCTTTCTCCTTCCTCAAATAATTTAGCACATATAAGGCTTTATTCAAACGTTCTTAGGGTAATGTGGTAGCCTCTCCCCCTTTTTGTTTTGAGCGTGATTATCTAACAAAGCTCATTCATTGGGTGTGTAAGATACTTGTTGGAGTTATTCGCTAGCCAAGCATTCTTTACTACCTTTTGAACCATTCCTTGTAGACAATGCAATAAACATGGTACAATAAGCATTAGTATTAAGATAACAAGTACTATAACAACTGCCCCTTTTATTAAGTCTTGTAACCATCCACTTAGGCCCAAACTTGACAGCTATGATTCGAGGTTTAGTGAACTTGTCTGTAACCTGTCTGTTAAGTCCTTCAGTTTTTGTAATTGTTGAGTTACCGACTGTGATGTATCTGTTAAATTCATACAACACATGCCATCAAACTCCTCACACCCGTGCCCTTGGGCCAAAAGTAGGAAGTCGATAGCTGCCCTATTTTGCAATGTCGCATGCCTTATTGAGTCAGTTTCCATTAACAAAGCACTGAGTGTTGCAGAAGTAGCATTGGTTTGTTTCGCTAGCCAACATCCCAATTTATTTAAAGTGGTTAAGCCTTGGGCAGCAGCGACCCCAGGGGCAAGGAAAGAGGTTAGTATGGTTTTGTCCGCAGTCCAAAAATCCAGTTGGTCATTGCACTCTTCCTGATATTTTCAAATCTGTCATCTTATTCTATGCCGTGGGGTAAGGTTCAATATCATAGAAGTGTTGGGAGTTAACAATGTTAGGTGCCCCAATGTGTAAGGACCACCTCTCAAACGGGAGGGAACACCGTGCCATGCACGATCACCACAAATCAAGAATATTCCTTTAGGGAGTCTCATTGGGACAATAGTAGAGCGCGAGATGTTGCTCGTTGTATAATTACACCAATTGGTAGCATTCTGAAAAATGGCTAACGTGGGGTTTACATCCTGTGACCTGGTATCGTCCTGTCCTGTATAATTAAAATATAAACAGGTAGGGGCTGTCATGCATCCTAAAATACCCAACTCCTGCGGTTCCAACAACTCCTGTGGTCCGTGTGTCATCCATCCGTCCCACTTATCCATAGCTGCAGAGGTGTTTGTTATTTTTTAAAAACAAGGTTAGGTCAGGGGTGGTCTTCTTTACCACCATTGTCGAATCATAGTCCCCTAAGGGCAGACCAACTAAGCATGTTGTAAACAGATTCTCAGCAGTGGATATAGATAAGCAAAGGTGGCCTTGGCCCGTTTGATTAGCTAGTGTAACCCAGATATTTTTTCTTGGTTGAACGGAAAACCACGCCTGAACCTGGCATATCAAACACGTGACTATCAGACTCACGAACAACGGGATTTGCGTCCTGCGTCGGTAAAGACTGTCATCCCATTCACTGGGGTCTCCGATCACATAGGCATTTCTTCAAACTGCTGATTAGCCAACAGTGACAATAATCTATCGGACGGATAGCTATTTGTAACCTGTTCTAAAAAATCAGAGATTGCGATCTGAAACTCCAGAGAACTGGCTAACAACCAATCTAAGTACTTTTGAGATACAGGAACATAAATTATTACAGGTTCTAATCCAGATATTTCTACAATTCTTTGTCTTCCCTTAATAATGAGTTGTGCAAATAATTCATATCTGGTGACCACTATTTTTCTGGGTTGATAGGAGAGAAAAACCCATTCTAATACTTTCAAACTGTTTGCTGTATTTCCTAACTGTACGGTCAATCCTAGTGGATATTGCCGTTCCCCTCCTGAATTAACTATCATAAGCGAGATACTCTCAGTAGGTGAACATCTGTGAGCATAGGTTGTTGCTATCTTCTCAGTAATTTTCTGCAAAGCCTGGTGTTGATCCTCGTCCAGTTGACGTCGCTCTGGAGCCTCCACCGAAGACTCCAGGAGCGGCATCAATGGCCTCAGATCATCATTAGTAATTCCGCAAATATTGCGAACCCACTGTATATCCCCCATTAATTTTTGGACATCAGAAAGATTTTCTATTTTCGCCTTAATCTTTATTTTTTGTGGGTGGACCACTGCCCTGGTAATAATCCAGCTCAAATATTGCCATGGTTCCTTCTTTTGAATTTTTTTCGGTGCTATTTTTAAACCCCGTTTTCCTAAATAGTGCTCTAAGTGCTGTAAAATGTGGTCTGCATTCAATTGTGTCCCTGCTATTAATATATCAACTATATAATGATACGTTATTAAATCTGGATACTTTTTCCACACCGGTTCTAGAGCCCATGCCACAAATGTCTGACACATCGTAGGTGAATTTTGCATTCCTTGTGGTAACACTACCCAATGATACTTTTTGCTAGCTCTCCTTTATTTACCGACGGTACCATAAAGGCAAACTTCTCTGCATCCTCAGCTGCTAAGGGAATGGTAAAAAAGCAATTGAAATATACTCTTCGATTCCCTGCAAAAGAAATGATACATTTGTGACAATAATTACGACGACATAGAACAAACCCACAACACCGTTTTACAAATATGGCATATTGAAGTTCCTGCTCTTGAACGTCCGGGGAGAGCCGCTGAGACAGTCAACGAGCCGTCATTCCGCATACAAAAGAGTGAAAGCATCAGCTGGCGGTACGTCGGAGTTGACTGCGTCCGTGGGACGTGTGACAAGGTCTTCAGGTCTTACTGCCGGCCGTACCGACCTGGTCGGTACCCACTTCGCTCCGTCCCCTCCCTCTCTGCCAAAGTCTCTTGTCTCATGCCTCGCCAATGTTGGGCAGGGTCGGATCTTGACTTGGGGGAAGGATCATCCCAGGCAGCCCCCTCCTGTTGCGGCACGCACGGGTCAGGAGGCGGGGGCCAAGGAGGACTCGCCACCTCCGTTGGTTGCGTTAGCGGGGGCGGGGGGCGGGCGGGGTGGGGGGGGAGGCGGGCGGGGGTTGCTCGTTCTCACCATTCCCAGCTCGGCCTCCCTTCTCTCCCGGGGCTGTGGCAGCGGCAGCTGCTGCCGCCGTCCGCTCTGATTTTATCCCCTTTATAGAGTCTCTGACTAATCGCCAGGTTGTTAACACTTTCGCGGCCGTATGATCCTCTTTAGAGGCTGCCTCAAACACCAATTTCCCTGCTTTCTCCCAGGTAGGTAACTCAAAAGCTGTTGCAGAGTCTGCTGCTAGCCCCTGGCTCTTCAAAACAGTCTCGAATAGCAATCGCCACGTTGTTGCTAGCTCCGCTGCTTGCCCATCTCCTTTCGAGACTCACCCCATTGATCTTTCACATGGGCACACAGGGGAACACTGAGTACATTGTTCTGGGCAACGTTGTCCCGTCTTGCCCTCACATACATCATCGTAGATCTGTTTCTCTGACTTATTTATGCAGCCGGTTTACTCGGTGCATCTGGCACCTCAGGAGGTGCAGTCAGAGTCGCTGAAGGTCCTGGACCCTCTGACTCAGTTAAAAAGGGATTGGTTGAAGACGGTTTAACAGCCTCCTCCATATCAGCTGCAGCTTTTCTCTCTGCCTTTAAGGCTTTTAATGTGGTTAACATCAACTTCCATGCCGTCACTAACTCTGCGGTGGTTTTATCTCCATTCCCAATATGTTCCTATAACATTTTTCCTATCTCCTCCCACGTCTCTGCCTTAAACGCCACGGACGCATCGGGGGGGTACCCTTTTTGGCACCAAATTAGAAGCCTTCTAAGTGTATATTCATCATATTTCAGTCCTCTCTTAGAGAGCATATGTGGCAGGAGTCTGACCATCGCCCCTTCTTCATGTGATGCGTTCTGCCTTTAGTTCTTTTAATGTCTCTAGGATCAACCTCCAGAGCGTCATAAATTTTATACTGTCTTTGTTGCCTGTGCTATTCACTTTTCAGTTTTATATCTTTTCATGCAATTAATAACATCTCTCCAAGATTTCATTAATTTTTTTTGCTGATTTATCATCATCGATTACTAGATCCCACAATCAATCTCCATAAGAACGCCACTCGTCTACTTCAAACATACTTTCAGGGTCTTTAAAAGACCCTTTCGCTTTCCCTAACGTAATTAACCCAGCCAGATCTTTTAATTGGCTTACTCCCCGCTTTTCTAAAAAGCATTTTAAGATTTCGAACGCTACCTCTATTTCCATTGCGCGCTATGTTGACCTTCTTAATTATCCGGTCAATTATTTTTGCAGCCTTTTCCCATGGGTAGCCTTCTTTCGGACGGCGAACCCCTTCTTAATTATCCTGGGTTCAAGCACGGATCAGGCGCGCCGCGGCAGCGTCCGCCGATCTTCTGCTCCCTGGTCGCTGCTACCAGTGCTTCTCCGATCTCGCTGTCCGGTGAAAAACAAGGATGGGGTCCCTGTCCGGGCGCCACTTGCGACGAGTGAGGGAAGGCAAGCAGTCGACTCAATATGAGTGATAAGGCAAGCTTCAACTTTATTGCAAAACCTTACACATATTTATACACTAAGTTCTACCTTATGCATACTTGTCTTACAATCATTGGCTTAGCCCTAAAGATTGCATTATCATACTCCTCCTACTTGCGGTTACTGCTACGTGGTCCGGGTTCCATCCTGTTTTTCTTATACAGTGCTGCTTCTTAGCTGTTTACCACAGCTCCTTCTCCTCAAGGCCGAGCCCTGCAGATGTCCAGCTGTTTACCAGCTTCCCAATGCCACAGCTCCCTCTTCTCAAGGCCGAGCCGTGCAGATATCTAGCTGTTTACCAGCTTCTCAATGCTGCAGCTCCTTCTCCTTAAGGTCGAGCCGTGCAGAGTGATCCCAACAATAAATTACCAACCAACAAGAGAGGATGAAAACACAGGAAGGAGAGATGAATGCCTCGACCCACCTAAATACAAATTACACAATGTTCCTCTTAGTGAGTTGTGACTAAGGTCACAGGGTGGATAATGTGGGAAACCACTGTGGGTCTGTAGGGAGTAGCAGGGTTTGACTGGAGCAACACGCTCCTCTTCAAAAGCAACCCTGATGGGTTGCAGTCAGACAGTCTCATAACTGACTATTGTTGAGTGATGTCTGGGATGAGGCGAAAGCCTTGCAGCCTGATGTTCTACGGCAAGGCCACAAAGACCTCCATCAAACGTGAGTAAGCTGACCATTATTAATAACTGAAATTCTTATTAACTATTCATTCCTATTGATCGATGCTATTTGAGTTATATAGTATCTATCGGTCTACAACAAATAAATGAATAAAAAATTAATGAACTGATTAAGTTTTTATTAATCAAATTAGTCTAAATCAATCATTAATAATTACTTATTAATAACAGTCGTTACCTATTAAGATCGATTATTTTATTTATTAGTATTTTGTGGTACTGCATTAACACTACTGTCCTCCAGTTACTTATCATGTATTTTTTTTTCTTTATCATCACTCTGATTTACTGTTGTAATTATCTACTATCAATTCATCATTATTAAGTATCATTAATTACACGTGCTACACGACGGCTCTGTTCCTCACCTAGAACTTGTTATCAGTAAAGTAGTTCCTTATTAACGTGATCTTAATCCACTGGATGTTAATTCCAGTAAATATTAATCTGTATTGCTCTATCGCTAATCATTACTTCGTATATTAATTACCGGTTAATGAATTATTTATTACATTCATTAACCATAGGTCGGTGTATGTTAATCCATCAAGAATTAGCAGAGAGTGCCAGATCAGCATTTGTCCTAAACCTGCTCTCCCCACTCCCTCCTCCCAAACCGCCCGCCTGCCCTCACCCCGGAGAGTTCTGTGTCAAGACACCCACACGCACCCTGCACACCCCCCGTTTCTTTTTGATTGTCATTTTTTTAGCTATTTATTTATCTAGCCTCCCTCCCCCTTACCTTTTCTTACTCTTCTCTCTCACCACCGGGGACCGGGGACCGGGGACCAGGCAGAGGCGGCGGTGCCCAGCCCCAGCCGCCCGCCCTCCCCACCCCACCGCAGCGAGCCCCATTGCTACAAGGCCGCCAGAAGTTAATCTGCTTATGTGTAAACGTGGTGGCAGCTGAGGTATGTTTAAGAATACTGGTAAGTGTTGCTAGAAACCTACAAATATTTTCCGGGTGTTAACCGCGGGGTGCCAGCTTTGTGGGCCTACCACCCAGCACCCAGCTCTGCGCAGGTCTGGAATAAACCGGTATCTCGTCTCGGTGTGTGAGACTGGCCTATCGCACGCCGGGAAACGAAACCGCCTTTTCGGACACCACCATCAGCAAAGCAGCGACCCCGCTTTGCCTGAGGCTGCTGGGCCTGTCCTCTGGGCGCTGCTCACCACTGGAACGCATCCCGCTGGCGACGGACACGCCGACGGCCGCTAGCGAGAGGCGCGGCCCACCTCTCCGGCAGCCGGAGCCCGGCCTCGGGGACGCAGGTCTCTGCCCAGGCCGAGGCACGGGGCTGCTGCTTTCCCAGGGACGGCTTCAACCGGGAGCCGAGCCGAGCACATCGCCCGCAGGCGGACACCGAGGCGGGCCACAGCGCAGGCTGTAGCAGAGAAGGCGGCGTTGTCCACAGCGTTACCAGACTTTTTCGTTTCTTACTGCGTGCACACCCGCCACACACGCTCCCAAACCGGCCCCGGCACGAACCCCTCGCCCGCGGCCACACGCACACACGGAGACACCCCCCCTCCCCCTTCCGCCAGCAGTTTTGCCGGCCCGGGGAAGGAAGGAAGGCGGGAGACTTTAGGACCCCGCGGCGTCCCTGCCGCACCCGTGCCCCCCTCCCGCCTTTCGTCCTCAGTCCGTCGGTCGGCCAGTCCGTCGGTCAGTCACCCTGCTGAAGGTATGCGAGGCACAAAGCGGGGGTATTGTTTAGGCTCTGTCAGGAGTCAACGAGGCGCAAGCCTGAGGGAAGGAACAAGGCAACCGCAAAGGGAACGCAACTGCCGACCTTTGAGTGAACTATCCTAAGTAACATCTAATTAACATCGACTCGGCATAGCACAAGCCTGCCCTCCGGTAGGGGAAGACCCCTACCCACAGAAGCCCCTTCCTCACGGGGCACGCGCAGTAAAAAAGGAGGACGCTGTCGCCGTGGAGACGAGGCTTGCGGGAACCAACAGGCGCAAGGGCGCCTGCGCCAGCTCTCAAAAAAATAACGGTGACTTGTTGCTCGGAGCGTAGAAATATTTTCCCTGCGTTAACCGAGGCGCGCCAGCTTTGTGGGCCTACCACCGGCACCCAGCTCGGCGCAGGGGCGGAAGAAAAGCCGCCGTCTCGACTCCGTGTGTTTCCCGGCGCTCTGCGCACCGGGTGACGGAACCCGCGTTTGGCACAACAGCCCCGCTGCGCGCGGGCCGCCGCCGCCGCGCGGTGAAAACCAACGAACGCGAACGGCGGGGGAGGTGAAAAACGAAAAGAGAAAAAAAAAACCCCAACCCAACCGACCCAAACAGAAACCTCCGAAAAGCGCCGCCATCCCCCCTCCCCCAGCCAGCCTCTGCGCCAGGCTCCCTCCCCCGCCGCCGGGGGGGCCGGTTGCCGGGCAGCGGGGCACGCGCGGCTGCAGCCCCCCTTGCCCCCCGCTGCTCCGGGGCGCCGGAGAGTCTGCGGCCGGGGGGGGCCGCACCCACCGGCCTGCGGGTCCGGAGCTGCAGCGCAGGGAGGGGGAGCGCACGCGCGCGGGGGGGGGTGGCTGAGTGAGTCTGAGCGCGCGTGTGTCGCGGGGGGGGGCGGTGTCTGCAGGATCGCGGGCGCAGACCTTAATATATTTATTTTTAACAACGGCTTGTTTAGCCTGGGGAAGTGGAGGGTCAGGGCACTGCAGTAGCTGCAGCCTGCAGCTGCTTGAAGAATGGTTTTGTGATAAATGATTTAGTCCCAAACAGGATTCCAATTTAAGTTTGCAATTTATTAAACAAATAGAGGCAAGCAAACAGCGCTGGGTGCGCCGGGAGTCTCCGCTCCACCAAGATGCACACCTTCACTTCTTACAGTTCCTTCCTTTATACTTCTCTAGGCTTCGTTTCTTGCCTTTCTCCGCCTTTTTCTTGGAAGATGACTCTTTCTTTAAGTACGTCACCACTTCCCCGGTCTGCGCATGCTTCATCTTTTTCTAGGTGGTCGTCCGGTGGTCGTTGGGAGGAAGATGCTCCTCTTCGTCAGTGCACCCTACATGACCTCTCTGTTTGTGCAGGCGCTCCGTTATTCCACTTATATTATGCTACCTTATTTGGCTATACATTTTCTTGACATTTCTGCGGTTATTTACAACACTGGTTTGCACTAGTATATCAGGAACTAACTTACATATCAGGAGGCTACATAAGCTTCACATATCAAGGGAGTTACCCAAACTATACTTATCAGGAAGTTACATAAAGACTACCACTCCCCTGTTTATGGTCATGCCCTACATATATTCCTTTATTTCAATATAAATGACATTTGCTTCAAGCTTATATTCACTAGATTTTCTTTACACGAATCGCTCATTCCTCACAATCCCCCGTTTTCTTTTTCACCACTGTGATTCGTGTAAAATTTATTTAAAGTTTGTTTGATGGGTATTAACTCGGGTTCCTCTATATGTTTTACCAACATTAAAACATGTTTTCTCTCACTCTGTGTTGGTTCTATTGGAGTGGCTGTAAATTTCATTCCATTAATCGCAGAAGCTACAGCTTGTGAAAGACAAGGAATTAGACATGGTATTATTAACATACCTCCAAACAATCCTAACAAAACGATAATGATTTTTGTTACCCAGTTTCCTGAGAATAAATTTTCCCACGTTGTCCATAGTCCTTGGACATTTATTCCATTCCACGTTTGGACTGGCACATGGGCTACTTTTTTCATTTCTCTTACTAATTCATTGATGGCTTTTCCTTCATCATTTATCTCTAAACAACAATTTGTGAGATTAAATTTTCCACAGACTCCTCCTTCCTGTGCTAGTAAATAGTCTAGTGCGAGTCTATTTTGATATAGGGCTGTACGCATTTTAGTATTTTGTTTAGCCACCAATCCTAGAGCATTACCCGTTTTATTTACAATTATTTCTACTACAGCTTGCAACCTGATTATTCTATTCAACATATAAATGGGGGTCCTATATCCCCAGGACCCATCTTCTGCCCATGTCGCTGGGTCATAATATGCTATTATTCTTTCAGGTGGCCACTCATTATCTTTCCATTTTCCTATTTGTAGCTCTCTTTTTCCCCTTCGGTTGTGAGTTTCTAATGCGTCTGTATATACCAGTACCCCTAGGCGTTCTCCTCGGTTTATAGGTAATAAGAGAAAGCTTGGCCGTATAGTTCCTAACACGCACGCTCCGGTCCAATTTTTTGGTAATCGGGTATATGCAAATTTTCCACAGATCCAATATTGCCCTTCTGGACTTGACCACCCTTTATCAATAGTGGTTCCGTTGGTCCAATTCGCATGATTTTTACTTATTTCTTGGGCAGTGCCCCATTTATCCTACTTTTGGTAAGTACTATTCCAGTTATATCCCCCTTCACATACTAAATATCCGACTGGTTTACTCCCAGCGTCATTTTGCCAACAGCTTCTTCTTATTATGCTGGTTTGTAATATCCATTGTTGTTTCCTGACCTGAGTTGATATGTTCTAAACATTAGGGTCTGGTATGTTGCTCTCTTGGGCCTCCCAGGGCCAATTCTCTCCTGATTAGTTCCACCACATACATAACAATTAGTTACATTTAGTGACGTAGCAATGTTCTCAGCAAGATTTACAAATAGATTTTTAGCCACTGTGGGAATTTCATATTTCGTTCCTGTTTCCATTTCATGACAAAATGACTTAAATAACAGTCTATGCTGCACCGATTCTCTTTTCTTTCATTTCAATATTAATAACTACACCTGGGTCTTCTCCAGGTCCATATATCTTAAGTCCAATTTTGGTTATTTTTTTCTGTTTCCAAATTTCTAAATTTATAAGGGTTAAATTTACTAAATTACAGGTACAGGTTGTACAATTATTGTCTGTTTGTACCCTTGTGATTGAAGCTTGTAAATCCCCACATTGGCTGTCATATCCCCAGCTTGCAGTATCCTAACATACACAAGACCATCCCCTTCTTCCACATAGGTGTGCTGACTGATATCTCACCGTTTGACTAGGTACATAATCAGGATTTATCTGACATTGACGTCCACCTCCACCTGGGCAAATATATTTTGGTTGATTACTATAGTATCATCTCCACTCTACACTCCCACAATTAATATCCAGATCATCATCTATAATATCGCATGCATCAAAAATTACCGATACTGATGTGCTCAAATTGGCCATATCCTTACTTATTCCAATTAATCTTCCTACTTCCGAATTTGTTTTCATTTCTACCCACTATTGATAAAGAAGTTTCTTTGGATCGTAACAAACAGTATCATTTTCCACCGAGCATTTCTTATATTGTGTTCCATTGTATATACAACTCCCGTTCTGTTTCCCTTTGCACTCGTAATAGGTGTGGTACATTAATGTTTTATTACTTACTCGTCCGTGCTGGGCGGTTCTTATGCACTCGGTGCAATTTTGATTACCTGTCACCAGGTTGGTGAGTCCGAGTAAAATCAGGAGAGGTCCGGTAAGGGATCTCATGGTCGGAGGCATCAGCTACAAGGGGTGCTCGTCCTTGACTGGCCTTACTTGGTCGCGACTGAGAATCCCCACCCGGTCTTGCCCTCTCCCCCTTCTCAAGCGGACTTCTTTATTTCGATGACAGTAATAAATCTTACCCACCAGAAATCTCCTATAGGAGTAGTCTGTCCACACTGAATGCAGAGGAAACTTCAGCTTTGAATTTGAAAACGTCCCTGTTAGCCTCTGTGGGAAATGATATATTTGTTACACAGGTTACACCTAACCCTCAATAATCATACAACATGGTTTACAGAGTGGACATAAACTTAGTCCTGCCCGATAATTGCTTAATGCTATAGTCTTTAATTCGTGATCATTTCTCATACGTTCATTCCCTTTTTAATGTTATTTTTGTGGTTCCAGGTTGTAAAATAACTTTCCAGTCTTTCATGGGTCCTTTTACTCGAGTCGCGTGCGTCCACCCCTTTTCCGCGGTCCGGATGGCAGTATCTGTAGTTAACAATACAACAAAGGGTCCTTCCCATGAAGGAACTAAAGTTTCTTTCTTCCAAGTTTTGATCAGTACCTTATCCCCTGGTTTGAATTGATGGATTGCAAACCCCAAAGGTAGGGTTTGTGCCATTATTCCTATATCTCTTAGTTCTTTCAACCTTTCTCCTAAAATGATAACATATTTCCGAATATTATAATCTTCCACTACATTGTTTCCCTCGGAGATAGGGCATGCCGTATAAAACCTAATATGGCGATAATCCAGTCTCACTGTGCGGTTTGATCCTTATGTTAAGAAGGGCTAGCGGTAAACATTTAGTCCATGGCATCTGTGTTTCAACCATTAGCTTCGCTAGCTCTTGCTTTATTGTTTGGTTTATTCTTTCTATTACTCCCAAACTTTGAGGATGCCATGGGGTATGATATTCCCATTTAATACCTAATGATTGGCACAAGGATTTTATAATTTTAGAAGTAAAGCGAGTGCCTTGATCAGAATCAATATATTGTATTATCCCATACCTGGGGATTAGGTGTTCTAGTAAAATTTTATCACCGTCTGAGCTGTCGCTCTTGCTACAGGATAGGCTTCGACCCATCGTGTTAAATGGTCTACTATAACTAACAAATATTTCAATCTTCCTATTCTTGGTAATTTGGTAAAGTCGACTTGAATCCTTTCAAACGGTCTATAAGCTAGTTTTCTTCCTCCCATGGCCACTTGTTGAAACACGGCCTTATTTGCCCTTTGACAAGTTAAACACCCTTGTGTAATTTGCCTTGCTATTTCAAAAAATTCCAATACAGCCAAACTGTTTAAGGAAATGATCACTTAACACTTTTGTACCCCAATGTGTTTGCACGTGTAAGCGTTCTAATACCTGCCTAGCGTAAGCTTTTGGCAACATCTCTCGCTCATCAGGTAATGTCCATTTCCCTTGTTCCACTCTAGCTCCTATTTTCTCTAATTTTGCTTGTTCCTCCAGCGTAAACTTTTTCTCCTTTTCCTCTTATCCTCTTCCACTAGTGTCCTCCCTTGTTTGTGTATGATTAATTTTAACAGTTTCAATCCTCAAGGCTGCTTCCTGAGCCTCCTTATCTGCTAAATTATTTCCTCTAATTCGATAATCTAATCCCTTTTGGTGTCCCCTCACATGCACCACGGCTATTTCCTTTGGTTCTCTTAACACTTTTAAAATTTTACTATCAACTCCTGATGTATTAAGTTCTTTCCTTGAGTGTTAATCAAGCCTCTTTCCTCCCAAATTTTTCCAAAAGTATGGACTACTCCATATGCATATTTGGAATCTGTGAATATGGTCCCTCTTCTTTCTTTTAATAATTCCAGGGCCCTACATAAGGCATAAAGCTCACAAGCCTGAGCTGACCATGATGGACTCAGAGGTCCTGATTCCACAAGTTCTAAGTCCTTGTCAATTTTTGCATATCCTGATTTTCTCTTCCCTTCTATTACTTGGGAGGATCCATCTACAAACAATTTTTCTCCTCCCTCTAATTCAATATCTCTAAGATTGAGCCTTACTTTTGTCTGGGATTCTATAACTTCTAAACAATTGTGTTATAGCACTACTGCTTCTGAGGGTTCCCCAAACCGGAACTGAGCGGGGCTCTGGGCAGAGGTGACTCCTAATTCCAAATTAGGTGAATCTATCAAGATGGTTTCATATTTCAAAAGTCTACTATCTGTCAACCATTTCTCTGTCCTCTGTTGGAGGACATTCCTAACATTATGTGGCGTATATACCTTTAGAGGTACACTAAAGGTAATTTTCCTAGCTTCCTCTATCAATAATGCCATAGCAACTAGGGCTTGGAGACATGCTGGCCACCCCCTGCTCACCGAATCTAACAATTTGGATAAATATCCCACCAGTGTGTGTGGGTTTTTTGTGGTTTTTTTTTTTTGTTTTGTTTTGTTTTGTTTGGGTTTTTTTTGTTTTGTTTTTTTTTTTTCCATTCCCTTTTTAGTCTGTGGAGGTCTTAGGATTAAAATACCAGAAACCCGGTCAGGATCTGATTTCTTTTTTTTTCCTTTGCTTAACCAATGTCCCAAATATTTTACTTCTTGCTCTATAAATTGTAATTTCGAGCAGGACACTTTTAATCCCTTTTTCTCTAAAAAATTTAACAATCTAATGGTGGCTTTTCGGGTCTCCTCTTCAGTTTCTCCTGCTACCAGTAAATCATTCACATATTGTAATAATTTTTCCCTCCTCGTGTACTGTAAAACCTTGTAAGATTTTCTTTAAGGTCTGTCCAAACAAATTTGGTGACTCCGTAAACCCTTGTGGTAGCACAGTCCACCTTAATTGTTGTTCTTCGTCCTGTTTCGGGGTCTTCCCATTCAAAGGTAAAATAATCTCTGAACCCCTTATCCAAAAGACAGGCCCAAAAGGCATCTTTCAAATCTATTACACTATACCAAATATGTTTAGGAGACAGGTGACTCAATAAAGTATAAGGATTTGCCACGACAGGGAATTTGGTGATTGTTCGCCGATTCACGGCTCTCAAATCCTGTACCATCCTATATGTACCATCTGATTTCTTTACAGGGAGTATCGGGGTATTGTGGGGTGACATACATGGTTCCAAAGTCCCATTTTTTAGTAATTTATCCACAATAGGTTTTAGACCTCTCCGGCCTTCTATAGATATAGGATATTGTTTAATTCTAATTGGCTTATGAGGGTCTGTTATTTGTACCTTGATGGGTTCCATATCTAATCTCCCAACATCTCCTTCCTTATACCATACTTGGGGGTCAATTTTTTCCTCATCAAGTTGGGTTAAGGTACATAAGTTAATATATAACCGATCTCCTTGGTTCTGAATAGTTAGGTTTAGTTTTAAAATCAAGTCCCTCCCTAATAGGTTATATTCTGCTTCTGGTAATAAAAGTAAATCATTTAAACAAATTTTTGTCTCTGTCTCAATCTCTACTTCTTCTAAGATGGGGACTTTGAAGGGTTCTCCTTTTGCACCTGTTACTGACATCTGGGCTTTTCCTTTTCCTACCCCTTTTGGGAGTTTCTGAATCGTTGACCTTTCAGCTCCAGTATCTACTAAAAATAAAAATTCTTCTTTTTGGGGACCTACTAATAGTTTTATCAAGGGCTCTGTTGATGTTGAGGTCCCCAGAAGATACAGCCCCTAACACCCCTAATCCTCTTTGAACATTTTCTCATCCCATTCCCGTTTACGGCAGGTTTTCTGAACACGTCCCTTTTTGTTACAATAGTAACAGATGGGAATTGTGGGTCTGTCTTGATGAGATTGTCCCTGGGGTGGCTGTTCTGGTCTCTTATCTTTTTTTCTCTCCCAGCTGAGTCTTACTCCTCTGACTTTCCCTCACTGCTGCTACAAAAATTCTTGCCTCTGCTTCTTGTTTTTCTTCGTCCCTCCTGACATAAACCTTTTGAGCTTCTCTTAGTAATTCTTCCAACCCTCTCTCTTGCCAATCCTCTATCTCCACCCAGAGGTACTTCCCGTAAAGGATACAAAGACGCTCTGGGTGCTCAGTTTGGGATCCTCCCCTTAGAGTTGAATTCGACCCCGGGGCCGTAGGGGAAGTCGTCAGATTTGGTGACGGTATTTGACGGGTAGCTGGATTATACGGGGGAGGTAAGTGATCTAGGGGGTCCCAATCCTTCTTTTCCTTTTCCATGTGTTGCTCCCCTACGGTCTTATTTTTCCCTACTCCTGTTTTAAGATGAAAAATGCCCACACAGGCCTTTATCCATAAACTAGCATACTCGCTCTCCTCTTGGCAAAACGGTTCCTTAGAATTTACATACAGGTTTAGCGCCTGACAAACCCAATCCTCAAATGACCCAAATACAGGCCAAAAAAAACGTGGGGTCTCAAGGGGTTCTTTGTCCATTTTACCATACAATATTTAACTAATTTCTCTTTTGTCTTCCCTTTTCCAGGGCCCTTATTATTCCAATGTTTTAACATTATTCCTAATGGAATCTCCGGAGGTATTTTTAGTAATTCGCTCCCTTTCTTCTGGTCCTGGGTTCTCGATTTCGTCTGACCCATCTAGGAATTTTTACTGTGGCAATTCCTACAGCCCTTGGTTACCAAGCAGAGTGTCTTGCAGGGGGTTTCAAACTTCTCACTCACCTATGGATCCTATAAAAATCGCTTCGGTCCTTCACCGGCCAAGTCCCTCGCGGGAGATTGGAACCACGGTTAGAAGACCTCCACAATCGCTTCGGAACGAGGTTCCGTCTCAGTCACACTCTTACACACACAGGCAACCGAATCCCACCCAACCGAACGGTATACACCTTAAATACTTACAACCCCGTCGTCTTCGTTCGGATCTTCGCGCGCAGAATTACGGGCAAAATAAACTTCTGCAGCCGGCAAGGGAGCTCATAAAAAATCAAATTCTTTGCTTGCCCCTATTTGGGTTCAGGATGGTGTTAGTCCCGACCCGACCCGATCAGGAGCCACCAAATGGTGGGGCGCCGCTCCTAGATCAAGTCAGTATTCAGGAACCAAGACCATCCCGGACGAGTCCCCAGTTGTGATAAATGATTTAGTCCCAAACAGGATTCCAATTTAAGTTTGCAATTTATTAAACAAATAGAGGCAAGCAAACAGCGCTGGGTGCGTCGGGAGTCTCCGCTCCACCAAGACGCACACCTTCACTTCTTACAATTCCTTCCTTTATACTTCTCTAGGCTTCGTTTCTTGCCTTTCTCCGCCTTTTTCTTGGAAGATGACTCTTTCTTTAAGTACGTCACCACTTCCCCGGTCTGCGCATGCTTCATCTTTTTCTAGGTGGTCGTCTGGTGGTCGTTGGGAGGAAGATGCTCCTCTTCGTCAGTGCACCCTACATGACCTCTCTGTTTGTGCAGGCGCTCCGTTATTCTACTTATATTATGCTACCTTATTTGGCTATACATTTTCTTGACATTTCTGCGGTTATTTACAACACTGGTTTGCACTAGTATATCAGGAACTAACTTACATATCAGGAGGCTACATAAGCTTCACATATCAAGGGAGTTACCCAAACTATACTTATCAGGAAGTTACATAAAGACTACCACTCCCCTGTTTATGGTCATGCCCTACATATATTCCTTTATTTCAATATAAATGACATTTGCTTCAAGCTTATATTCACTAGATTTTCTTTACATGAATCGCTCATTCCTCACAGTTTCAGGGACAATGGAGCTTTTCTTAGTAGCGGGAAGAGCAAGAAACCTTCACAAATTACAGCTGGGAAGGTTCTGTCTGGATGTGAGAAAAAATAATCCTCACTGAGAGGGTAGTCTTGTGCTGCAAGAGATCACCCAGAGGGAGTCTGGATTATCCCATGGCTTTGTGTTTCAAGGAGCAGCTGGTGAGGGTGGAGAGCCATCAGTGAAGGCATAGAAATGCCAGGGTGAGAGCTAGGTGGGAAAGCAAGATGGCTGTCAGCAAGCTGAAGGGAAAGAGGTGAGGCATGGGACAGTGTAGGGCAGCCTGCATAGAGATGGCCAAGGGTTCTAGCAAGACCGAGAGGTCCAAAAGGACTGAGGTCTTTGTCGTCTTGACTATAGCAGCTGTCTCTACCACCAGGGCCAGTGAGACAAAACTTTATTCTTCTCTTCTCAGAAACTGCCTTCCCAGGACCTGGGCTCAGGGTTTGGCCTTGCCTGCTTCATAAAACGAACCAAGGGTTTTCTCAGCATTACAGCCACCTGTGCAGTGCCCTTGCCTACCTGCAGTCACCGTCTCCAAGTATCTGCTCTAATGAGTCAATGAGGAGCCTTTGGCAGTAATGGGTCTCATTAAGTCCCATTAATGCTTCAAGGTATTTTGGGGTTTGCTTCTGGCTTTGACTTCTTGAGAGGTTTGTTCAGTCTTCTCCCAGTATCTGAGGTTCACGGACTGAGCCCCAAATACACCATGGGGCTCCTTAAAACACAGAAAGCCCTAACAAGTCATGCCTCTTCCTGTAACGTTCTCCATGTCTGCAAGACTCGTATAGCTAATCTGAGTTGTTTCATAGCATGGTTAAGAAGGAAGATTTCAAAGTGCACCTAATAAAGTTAATTTTAAAGGCTGTATTTTGTTAATTTCAGTTTAAAGAAGTGATAGAAGCATTATCCAACTGATATGGATCCTGAGTGTCAGGAGCGTCTCCTGAGGAGGTCTGGACAGGTAGGAAAAGCAGTCCCTTGAGATCTGACACTGGGTGGACAACCTTGCTCCTCACCTCCCCAGACTCCCCATCTGTCGTTGGCCACCTGGGATTTACATCACTTTCCCTTCATCAGACTTCTCTGAACTCTGGGAGCTGAATGTTAGAGCTCCATTGCACCATCTCCCACCCACTTTCCTTAGAGGACTGGCTGCACACAGGCACAGAAGGATGTTTCCCATTTGCAAGCAAAGCAAAGTAAAGCACGATCAAGTGTCTTAAGCAATAAAACACTCCTCAACCATATACTAAGTACAAGCTGCCTCTAATGAGGTCGCCTTTCTACAAGGGATGATCTTACGAGAAATGTTTTAGATAGATAGATAGATAAAGGTAGATACAATTAAAAGAGTTGGCTAAAGATACCGTTATACTACTGAAAGACAGGCAGGCTTTTAGTCCCTGAAGCTCAAAGCAGCAGTGTGGGTGGGAAGTATCTGAATGAACAAAGAGTAAGGGAAGGAGAACAATGGAAAGGGCCTTTGTCTAGACAGTCTGCTGAAAACATTACTTCAGAAATGGTCATTGTATCAGCACAGGTGAAAATATATGAAAGATTAGAATTATTAACTACAAAAGACATTAACCACTTGATCCAGTGTGGCCTGGCAGCAAAGGCAGCCAGCAGTGTCCTGAAGTGTATAAAGAGGAGCCTCGCCAAAAGAGTGAGGGAAGTGGTTGTCTCCCCATGCTCATTGCTTGTTAGACCACCTGTAACCAATTATATCCAGTTTTAGGGCCCCAGTTCAGGTGTACTGATCTGGCTGGGATGGGGTTACCTTCCTTCATAGCAGCCTGTGTGGTGCTATGTTTTGCATTTGTGCCTTAAACAGTGTTGATAACACACCAGTGTTCTGGCTATTGCTGAGCAGTGTTTGCACAGTGTCAAGGCCGCCTCTGCTCCCTCCCAGTGAGTGGGCTGCAGATGGGCAAGAACAGCTGACCCCAACTGACCAAAGGGATACTCTCTAACGTACGACGTTGTGCTGAGCAATAAAAGCTGGGACAGAGGAAGAAGGAACTAGAATTTTTTTGTTACAGGAATCACTTCCTAGTTCACATGGAATCCATTGCATAGCATTAGTAAAAGGCCTTAGACCTTCATAAGCGGTGAACTTCCACCTAGCTACTGATGAAGTTCTACTGAACTCTTACTTAGTCGCGTGAGGGAAGGCCCTGAAACTGGTGTAAATTAGAAAGATAAGATAGCCACATCCATCAGCAGAGGTTGCCTCATCGAGAAAAGAAAAAGAACGGCCCGCTTGGAGACAGTGAAAGGATCCAATGAGGAAAAAGGAGACCCCAGACCCAAATACTCCAACTGGACTAAACCGTCTCACAAGGGGAGGGGAGCTTAGACTGTAAGGGTATAATTGTCCAGAGAGTCTCTGGTTCGGGGTCCGTCTCCAGAGGCACTCAGCTCAAGCTGTTCTTCACCACTGTACCGCTTAATAAATTCAACTGGTATACGTCATGTCAGAGATTCTGCTTCAGGAAACCTAGGGTTGAGCCTGAGGGAAGAGAAAGCACCCAAGAGAGACTCTGTGTGTGTGTGTGTGTGTGTGTGTGTGTGTGTGTGTAGAGTCAAAAGGTGCACACGTCGGCTCACTGGAGTCTCCTGCTGCAAAGGGACTCCAGACCCAGCAGTTAAAGTCTCGGGTGGTGTGTGTGCAACTCCTTGATTGGTGTGTGAATGCTCAGGCAGCGGCTTCTCCATTAACGTTTTGTCATTCAAAGAGTCTTCTGTGTGGAGACTGGCTGGGCATCATTTTTGCTTGTGGGAGGTGGTGAGTGGTTGCCTTTGCGTTGCTTGTTATTATTATTGCTTGTTGATTTTTTAAAAATCTCTTTCTTTCACCTGCTAAGCTGTCTTTATCTTGACCCACAACTTTCCGTGCTTTATTTCTTCCTGTTCTCTCTCCTGTCCCAGTGGGGAAGGGGAGGAAAGAGTGAGCGGCTGCGTGGCTGCCGGGCTATTGGCCAGAGTCAATCCACCACATCAAGGAAGACGTTGACAACTGGGAGTGACTTCAGTGGGAGGCTGCCAAGATGCGCAGGGGCTGCAGCACTTGCCTGGGGAGCAGAAACTGAGGGAAAGGGCTGCCTTCGGCCTGGGAAAGGGAAGGTCTGGGGAACCTCATAGCAGCCAGCCAGTCCCTGCAGGGAGGTTTTTAGGAAGATGGAGCCAGTCTTGTCACCATGGTGCTTGGCAGGACGATAATAGACGATAGTCAAATGTTGAAATAAGGAATGTTGAGGCTGGAGATAGGGACAATCTTTCTCTCCATAAGGGCATCCAAACATTGAAGCAGGTTTCCCAGAGATGTTTTCCTGTCTTTGTCCTTGGATATTTTCCAGCCCCCATGTGGCAAAGCCTTGAGCAAAGTGGTCTGACTCCGTAGCCGATTCTGCTGTGAGCATGAGGTTGGACTGGAGACCTACTGAGGTCCCATTCAGGAGAGTGGAAAACTAAATGATGCTGTGGTTCCTTCCTCTCTAGGTGTGCCCTTGATGACAGTAGGGAAAGCTGTCAGGTTCCCCGTGACCATGGAAGTAAGTCAGATGCTGGCATAGTCAGATCAGCTGAAGTTGTCTTCTCCTCCTCCAGGCAGTGTTGCTCAGATGCAGGACTGCTTCACAGGTATCCCCAAACAGCCCTGGTTATTTCCTTTGCTTCACCGTTCATTCCCTTTTCATTCTTTTCCCACCTCTCAAGTCCTGCTCTTTAACCATCCTTATCCCCACCCATGCAAAAAGCCAAGGACTTTTCACTGTTTATCCAGTGGCCCTGCATTTGCTCACTTTGAACCCTCCTTTGGTGTCTCTGCGGTGGTTACTGTGGTGCTTTCTACCTCGCATTGCAACTCAACTTAACGCCAGTACTCTTTTCTTCTCTGTAGTGTCCTGCAGCTACTTAAGTTCTGATCTTGTTAGAGGCACCACGACTCAGGATGGCCGTTGGCACGCATACTTTAAAAGCTGGACTGTTGGAGGTTCAGTCCAGAGGGACCTTGGCACACCTGGGATTTGGCCAGCAGAAACCTCAAGGTTTTGAAGGAAAAGCTCAGAAACAACTCCATGCAGCAGCATGGACAGGGACCTGACTGACTAAGGGAACTGTGACAATGCCATATGAGTCAGTGGTTCTCACATTTCGAAAGGAGAGTGGAGTGTCTGGAGGAGGTCTGCCAACTTGAAGTGAAGGGCCTAAAGGATGAGCTGTGGGGAGAGTCTGAGGGAGCTGGGTGTCTGTAGCCTGCTGAAGTGGAGGCACGGGTTTACCTAGCAAGAGCCTGCACCTGCCTGGAGGGATAACGGAGCCAACCTGTTTTCTGCAGTCACCATTGATACGACAGAAGGAACAGCCACAAGCTGCCTCTTGGGAGCTTTAGGCTGAACCTCAGGAAAAATAAAATGGACTAGGAGGAGCGTTGCCATGATCTCCACCTTTGGAGCTCTTCAAGTTTCAGCGCCGCAAAGTCACGGCCAGCCTGGAGGCTGGACTAGAGACCCCCTCGCAGCAGTCTCTTTCCCAACAGGCCTGTGCCTTGCCACATGTCATATGAGAAGAGACTAAGCTGGAGGAGAGGGTCTCTACATCACAGGACAATTCAGGGTGGAAGGAGGGTCAGGAGGTCTCTGGTGTTGCACTGGCTCCAAGCAGGGCCAGCTCTGAGGTCAGACCAGCTTGCTCGCTAAATGCCAGAATCCGGAGAAAGAGTTTACACATGAACCAGGCATCTGTGCCGCCGTTACAGAAATGGAGACAAGGCCTTTGACCAGCTCCCTGAACACAGCTATTGGTACGTCATGCCCCCTGAGAACATCCATCCTCCCGGGAACATCCATCTTCTTGTCCAAAGGAGTGGGATCCTTATGCAACTATCCTGCCATATCTCCAGACCATGGGGTGCTTTACACTGTAAACAGAACTGAAGGAAAGCCTCTGACTTGGGTACGGTCAACTGAATTGCTAAAAGAGGGCAAGATGGAGGGATCTCGGAGCTTCCAGGTTCTTCCTGAAGATAGAAGGCCTCAGATATAGGAACAGAAGATAACAGTTTTGAACTAGCCTAGGCTTTAGATCATTTCACATGTGATGGCTCTGCTCCATCCTTTCAGTCATTGGCACCCAGAAACCTCATCTGCTTTTCCTTCCTCTCCTCCCAAAAGCTGATCAAGTGATGGGAAGAAAGGAAGGAGAAAGGCCCTAGGCCTCTGTGACTCACCTGGGCTCTGGCACTTGGAGGGCCACAGTGTCATCCATTGTACACCCCATAAAGAATCAAGCTGGGAAGTGACTCTTCACGTACAAGTGAACAAGGTCGATGGACAGGCAAGGCTATGTCTGGAGACCAGTACACCTAGAGCATCGATCAAGCTGGGGCTGAAACTCAGGCCTGGTCTTCAATGGTCTCCTGGGCCCATGGACAGAGGTGTGGATGGAGGCCCCAGGTGAGGCTGATTAGGGTCCTGAAGGCCTGTGGATGCTCTCAGGGCCCTGACACTGCCCCCATGGGATCCCACCTGCCAGTGCCCTCAGTAGGCCAAGTTCTCATTCCCGCATGTGCAGGGTCTGTGCTCGGCTACTCTCCTTCCCCGCTTCTGTGCAGATCTGGGAGACCACAGTTTCATGCTGACTACAACCAAGGCTGAAACTGGTCTTCCCATCCCTGACCAACTTTTCCTCTTTTGGGAGTACAAGGTCCAGGTGAGCCTCAGACTGGGTGGCACAGTTAGAAGCTGACCCACACACAAGATCCCGCCTAACCTGTTGCATGTCCCATAGAGAACATCCACACATCTGACCTGCTCTGGTAGCAAGCAGGGCATCCTCCACTTCTCGCCTTCCCTGTTAGTCTCGCCTAAAGATGTTGTATCTCCGTCAGTCACAAAAGCTGTGGGAGCTGTCCTTTTCCGTCTTGGCTCTTGCTCCCCTAACGTCACAGCTTTGCGATGGCATGTTGTCCTCCTGCTGTCTGTGCTCCAGGCTGTGGGCTTTGGTGCACATTAGGCCTGTAGCACCTCAGATGTGGCACCAGGGCCAAGGGCAGATTTGTCACATGGACACCTGATACCAAAAGATTGGCCCTCTTTGTGTGGAAAGGCTTCACAGCCGATGTGTGCTGGAGTGGATGGCAGGAGGCAACATAATGATGAAGGAGGTTCTCACAACGAGAGCAAAAGCTGCAGTCCCCAAGACCAGACAGAAAACGGCCTTGGGCTGTGCAGCGCTGGCAGGAGAGGGGTTTGCTGTCCCAGGTGACTCTTGCAGCAATGCGTGGGGCCTGTGACAGAGGTGAAGCCGATCTCCAAGAAGGACAAGCTGCTGCTGAGAAAGTCCCCGGGGGAGGACAGCCTGTCATCCAGCCACACTGTGGACATCATGCTGGGGGCTGACTGGCTAGATAGCAGCTCTGCAGAGAAGTACCTTAGGGTCCTGGAGGGCAAGCAGCTGAGCATGAGCCAGCCATGCAGCCTCGCAGCAAAGGCCAGCAGCCTCCTGGGCTGCATTAGGAAAAGCATTGCCGGCAGATGGAGGGAAGTTAACCTTCTCCTCCACTGAGCACCGGTGGGCCACATCTGGAGTGCTGTGTCCAGTGCTGGGCTCCCCAGTGCAAGAAAGTTGTTGACCTGCTAAAGCAAGGCTATCAAAGGGCCACAAAGCTGATTTAAGGGACCGCAGCATCTTCCATAGGACGGAAGGCTGAGAGGTCTGGGACTGTTAAGCCTGGAGAAAAAATTGCTCAGGAGTCTGGAGTAATAGGGCACGGACTGTGGCAGGGCTTCAGGCCAAAGACCTTTATTGTTAGCGTAGTGTGCTTTTTAGACAAATACAGCCCGTTCACGCACCTAAAAGTGCTACCCGGTTGGCTATTGCTTTAAGTCCACGCGACTCTCACAGAGGCAGGATTGGTCGCCTCTGTATGTCCACGCGCTCCTTTGCTTCTTCTTAGTTGTTTACCACAGCTCCTTCTCTTCAAGGTTGAGCCCTGCAGGTGTCCGGCTGTTTACCAGCTTCTCAATGCCACAGCTCCTTCTCCTTAAGGTCGAGCCATGCAGGGTGATCCCAATATCACCCCCTTTTTGTTTATCTATAAACAAAACCTGATGGTTCATTCGCAACCCGAGGACTGTGAGGAAGATGGACCATCTGTACATTCTTCTATCGTCCTGCACCACGAACTCAGCCCAGCAGTCGGTAGGTGCCAGCTTTACGTGGGCGTCCCCACGGAGGCAACGGTGGCCTTGCCGTACACTGGCCCACTGCCCTTTGGGAAATCCCGGTATTTATACATTTGCAGAGGAACGAGTTTCGACACACGTGGCCAGCGAGTGTCAGAACACGCCTTGGTTGCCACCTTTCAACACAGAGAGCCTATGGCATACGCGCCCGCTGGCCAGATGTGCTGCACGTGCCCCAGCCACCCTGTCTGTTGGTTCGTAGGCTTTGTTCATGTGGCATATTACCGTAATCCAGCAGTCACATATCAACCATGCTCAAGCCAATAGCAGAATGTTACAAGGCAAACAAAATTGTGAATTGTGCTTTATATTCCTCCGTTACTGCATGTCTTCCCCATCCTCCCCTAACCTTGATCAACTTTCTTATCTCTTGGGCTGTTTTCTCTCACCCAGCATAGTATCTGTTTCTTACCCAGCCATCCATTTTCTGATATTCTAACTGCAGTTTTCTCACAGGCCAAAATTCCATCCGTTAACCCCTCCGTATGTATACGATAATTGGCGATAATTTCCATTTCTGCCGACAAGCTAACTATTGCTTTTTCTAGCTGAGATAAACGTCTGAGTCCCAAACAGGATTCCAATTGAAGTTTACAATGTATTACATTATATACATTAACCACTCTGCTAGACTTAGGCTTGCGGTCATACAAGGATATGTAGGACAGAAGGTTACACTTCATCACACGAATCAGATGAACATATTTCACATAGCTGTACTACTCCTCGTGATGGGAAAAGCGCCCGTACAAAGCTATGATAACCTTTATTATATCTCACCAAGGGATTTGTAGTTATAGAGTGCTTTGCCCTAAAAGCTTTCCATGTTCCTCTAATGATACCGCTAATTTCAGTCTGATTAATTATCTGTGTTATAAATGATTTAGTCCCAAACAGGATTTCAATTCAAATGTACAATTTATTAAGCGAATAGAGGCAAGCAAACAGCGCTGGGTGTGCCGGGAGTCTCCGCTCCACCAAGACGCACGCGGTACAGCTCCTGTTCCTGGTTTATATCCTGTCCGTTAATACATATTCATGAACAGGCGTGTCTTCTTCGGCGCATGCCCTCTTCTTCTGCTAGAGTCTTCTCGAATCTCCCTCGGCGTGCCCCCAGGATGACCCCAAACCGTATGCATGCACTTTCTTTACACAATACTATGCGGTCAGTGGTCAAACTGGTTTGAGCTGATATACCAGCCAAGTAGTTTAACTTTCTCCTGTAAAATACCCCTTTTTATGGTGCAGGAGAAATCCATAAAAGTCCAGAAGGTTACACTTCATCACACGAATCAGATGAACATATTTCACAATCCCCCATCTTTTTCTTTATAGTATTGATTCGTGTTTTCGTTTCCAATTGAGTACTGCAGATATCTGCATTCCTTGTATAACCGAGTAGATTAATCTAGTAACAATTCCCCACATATCCCCAATACAACTATCCCGATTTTAGTAAGCCAATCACCACCCATAAAATCTCCCCAAAATCCTCCTAGATTGATTCCATTCCAAGTTTATCTCTCAGGAGGCCATTCGTTATACACCTGGACTCCTAGTCGCTCTCCCTAATTTATGGGTAACAGGAAAAAACTAGGTTTTATTGTTGATTACACGTACGGGCTGTACAATTAGAAAAGGTCCTCAGTTTTCCCATTTTTCTGGGGTAAACCCCAGCTGGACTTGTTCCAATATTGACTACAGTTATTTGCCGTAGTCAGAGTCAAGGAACTCACCCCAAGTAGAACTAGAAGAGGTCCGGTCAGGGCCATAGTGGTCGGCGGTCACAGCCCAAAGGGGTTGCAGCCCTTGGCAGACCCTTTTTAAGCCGCAACACCAGTTCCCCTCCGGTCTTGCCCTCTTCCTTCCTTTAAGGGGGTGCTTTCTTAGTACCCAAATTAATTGAGCACTGCTTGTGAAGGCCAGAGCTTTGCTAGATCAGTGGTTTGTCCAGACCTGAGCACTTGCCCGAGCCTGGCGATCCTCTTTATTTGCAAGGCTTTATGGCTACAGAAAACTGCCAGTTAGCCTGCAGTTCTTACAAATAAACACCACCTTCTACACCAAGGACAAATTCTAGTTCCAGCTCCTTTTTCCTGTTCTTCTTTTGCCAACAACTCCTTCCGATGATACTCGTTTGGAGTACCCATTGTTGTTTCCTATTACCCTTTCCCATTGTTTTCCAAACTTGGGGATTACTTACATGGCTCTCCATAGCTTCCCATGGCCATCGTTCACCTCGATTTGTTCCACCACAAACGTAACAATTAGTTATATTCAATGACTTAGCAATGTTTTCAGCAAGATTTACAAGTAGATTTTTAGCAACTGTGGGAATTTCATGTTTCACTCCTGTTTCTATTACAGGAGTAGCCGCAATAAAATTCCCACAGCAATTTAGTCAGATGTGACCTTCCACTCCTTCCCTGGACCTTTCACTCGTGACACATGTGTCCATCCTTTTTCAGCAGTTCTCACAGCTGTTTCTGTAGTGAATAAAACAAGGAAAGGTCCTTCCCAGAGGGGAGATAGGTTTCCTTCTTTCCATGTTTTTATCAGAATTTTATCTCCTGGTTCTAACTGATGAATTGCAAATCCTAAAGGTGGTGTTTGGGCCACCATCCCAATCTCTCTTCATTCTTTTAATCTTTTTCCAATGGTAATTATATCTTGTTGGATACTATGATCCTCAATTACATTGTTCCCCAGAGGCATTCCTTGAAAATAAGGCATGCCATAGAACATTTCATATGGCGATATTCCAGTCTCACTGTATGTTTTCGTTAAGTGCCAATGGTAAACGTTTCGTCCAGGGCATTTGTGTCTCAATCATTAATTTAGCCAATTGTTGTTTTATTGTTTGATTCATTCTTTCTACCTTCCCCGAGCTTTGTGGGTGCCACAGAGTGTGGTATTCCCACTGAATACCTAATGATTGACATAATAGTTTTATTATTTTAGAAGTAAAGTGTGTGCCCTGGTCAGAATCAATGTACTGGATTATCCCATATCTAGGTATCAAATGTTCTAATAAAATTTTTACCACCATCTGTGCCATAGCTCGTGCTACAGGGTACGCTTCTACCCACTGTGTTAAATGATCTACTATTAACAATAAATATTTTATCCTCCCTACCTTAGGCAATTCAGTGAAATGGACTTGTACTTTCTCAAAAGGTCTGTAAGCTGTTTTTCTCCCTCCCGTGGCTGCTTGTCGAAACACTGTCTTATTTACCTTTTGACAAATTAAGCAACCTTGTGTAATTTGCTTTGCTATTTCAAAAATTCCAATACAACCAAATTGTTTAAGAAAATGATCACTTAACGCTTTTGTACCCCAATGTGTTTGTGCATGCAAACGTTCTAATAATCGCCTGGTGTAGGCTTTTGGCAGCATTTCTCGCCCATCGGGCAGTGCCCATTTTCCTTGTTCTAATTTAGCTCCTATTTTCTTCAATTTTGTTTGTCCTTCTGGGGTAAACTCCTTCTCTCTTTCCTCTCGTCCTTCTTTGCTGGTGTCCTCCTTTGTTTGTATGACATTAATTTTGGCAACTTTAGTCCTCAAGGCTGCTTCCTGGGCCTCTTTAGCTGCTAAGTTATTTCCTCTAGTTCGGTAATCACCAAAAGTCCCTTTTGGTGTCCCCTCACATGTACCACTGCTATCTCCTTTGGTTCTCTTAACGCCTTTAAAATTTTTACTATTAATTCTTGATGTATTAAATTCCTCCCGTGAGTATTAATCCAACCTCTTTCTTCCCAAATTTTTCCAAAAGTGTGGACCACCCCATATGCGTATTTAGAATCTGTAAATACAGTCCCGCTTCTTCCTTTTAATAATTCCAGGGCCCTACATAGGGCATACAGCTCACAAGCCTGAGCTGACCATGATGGACTCAGAGGTCCTGATTCCACAATTTCTAAGTCCTTGTTAATTATTGCATATCCCGATTTTCTCTTCCCTTCTACCACTCGGGAGGAGCCATCTATAAACAGCGCTTCTCCATTTTTCAACTCAGCATCTCTTAGATCTGGTCTCACCTTAGTCTGGGTCTCAATTACCTCTAAACAGTTATGTTGTAATTCCTCTGATGGTTCTCCAAACAAAAATTGTGCTGGACTCTGAGCAGAAGTCACCCTCAGTTCTAAGTCAGGGGAGTCTATTAGTATTGCTTCATACTTTAGGATCCGGCTGTCCGTTAACCATTTTTCCGCTTCTTGTTGTAAAACATTTCTGACATTGTGTGGGGTATACACTTTTAAAGGAGCACTAAAGGTAATCTTCCTAACTTCCTCTATTAATAATGCTGTAGCAACCAAAGCTTGGAGACAAGCAGGCCATGCTCTGCTTACTGGATCAAGTAACTTAGAACAATGCCCCATGGGTTTTTTGGATTCCTGCCCAGTCTTGAGTAAGAACTCCATATGCTGTCTGGCTTGATGTATTCACAAAGAGATAGAAAGGTTTTTCTAGATCTGGGAGGCTCAATACAGGTGCTTGTATTAATGCCCTTTTTACTTCCTCAAATCTCTGATCATCTTCAATAAACCACTTAAGTTGGTTATTAGTTAATTTTTCATATAAGAATTTTACTTTATCACTATAATTTTCAAGCCATGGTCTACAATATCCTACTAATCCCAGTATTTGCCTAATTTCCGTTTTAGTCTGTGGGGGTCTTAAGGATAGAATCCCAGATACCCTATCAGGATCTAACTTCTTCCTTCCCTTACTCAGCCAATGTCCTAAATATTTTACTTCTTGTTCTACAAACTGTAGCTTTGATCGGGACACCTTTAATCCCTTTTCCCCTTGAAAATTTAACAATTTAATGGTGGCTTTTCGGATCCCCTCTTCAGTTTCTCCTGCTACTAATGAATCGTCCACATATTGCAATAATTTTACCTCCTTAGGTATTGTGAAATCTTGTAGAATTGTTTCTAAAGTTTGTCCAAATAGATTTGGTGACTCCGTAAACCCTTGTGGTAACACAGTCCATCTTAATTGTTGTTTTTGTCCTGTTTCGGGGTCCTCCCACTCAAAGGCAAAATAATCTCTGGATGCCTCATCCAGAGGACAGGCCCAAAAAGCATCTTTCAAATCTATTACACTATACCAAGTATGTTTGGGAGATATATGACTCAATAAAGTATAAGGATTTGCCACCACAGGGAATTTAGTGATTGTTCGCTGATTTACAGCTCTTAAGTCCTGCACCATCCTGTATGACCCGTCCGGCTTTTTTACGGGAAGAATGGGCGTGTTACGAGGTGACATACATGGTTCTAGGGTTCCTTTTACCAAAAGTCTGTCAACTACAGGTTTTAATCCTTTTCGACCCTCCATAGGTATAGGGTATAGCTTGATTCTAATTGGGCGGTGCGGATCTATTATTTGAACGCTTATGGGGTCCATTTTGTCTTTCCAGTTTCCCCTTCCTTATACCACACTGAGGGGTTAATAGCTTCTTCATCCTCTTGTGTTAAAGTGTATAATTTAATCTGCAATTTGTCCCCTTGACTCTGAATGCTCAAGTTTAACTTCAAAATCAAATCCCTTCCTAATAAATTGTATTCCGCTTCAGGGAGCAAAAGTAAATCATTAAGACAAATTTTCTTTTCTGTTTCTACTTCTACATCTTTCAATATATTTACTTTAAAAGGCTCTCCTTTTGCTCCTGCTACTGACACGTAACTCTTCCCTTTTTCTATTCCTTTTGGAAGTTTTTGAATGGTTGACTTTTCGGCCCCTGTATCCACTAAAAATAAAACTTCCTCTTTATGGGGACCAATCAATAATTTTATCAAGGGCTCTGTTGATGTTGAAGTCCCCAGAAGATAGAGCCCCCGACACCCCTAATCTTCTTTGAACATCTTCTCATCTTGTTCCCGCTGACGGCAGTTCTTCTGAACATGTCCCCTCTTGTTACAGGAGTAACAGACGGGAATTGTAAATCTTCCTCGATAAGGCTGTCCCCGGGGTGTCTGCTCTATTCTTTTTTCCCTTTTCTCTCCAGGAGTCGTCTTATTTTTCTGACTTTCCCTTACTGCTGCTACAAAAATTTTTGCTTTTGCTTTTTGTTTTTCTTCGTCCCTCCTAACATAGACTTTCTGGGCTTCTCTAAGTAACTCCTCTAATCCTCTTTCTTGCCAATCCTCCAATTTTTCTAATTTCCTTCTTATATCCCCCCAGGATTTAGCTACAAATTGTGTTCTAAGGAGTGCGGTCCCAGCCACTGTATTCGGATCAATTCCAGAATACATTGGTAGGTTTTTCCTCAACCTCTCCAACCATTCTGTTGGAGATTCGTCTTTCCCTTGTTGTTCATTAAATGCTTTAGTAATGTTTTGCCCTCGGGGAACCGCTGCCCTTATTCCCTGTATGATTAACGTTCTCAAATCCCTCATATTTTGTCTTCCTGGGGGTTGTTGATGATCCCAGTGGGGATCCACATTTGGCCATTTCTGATCTCCCGGGGGTCCTGCCTGACTCTGTCTTTCCCAAATTCTCATTCCAGCTTGTCTAATCATTCCCCTTTCCTCAACAGTGAATAGGATCCCTAAAATGGACTGTATTTCTTCCCAGGTATAAGTATTGGGGCCTAGGAATTGGTCCAATTTTTCAGCTACTCCGAGGGGATCATCTAATAGGGTCCCCATTTCTTTCTGGAAATTTCTCACGTCTGTGGTATTTAACGGGACTGCCACAAACCCCATGCCTCCCTGATTGCCTCCGAGGGGTACTTCTCGTAAGGGATATAGAGAAGCTCCCTCAGATACAGCAGTCCTACTTCTCGTACATGCAGCCGGAGGTCGATCTAATTCCGGTGCTGTTGGTGGTGGAGATAGGGGCAACGGTGGTACAGAGAGAGGTACTACGGCCACCGGAGGGGGAGCCGCCGCCGGAGATGGATTATTAGAACATGGAGGCGGTAGGTTATCCAGTGGCTCCCATTTATCATCTTTTTCCTTTTCACTTTTCCCCTCTTCTTCTTCCTCAAACTTTTCATCTGTTTTTAATGTAAGTATTGAGGCTGGAAAAGAACGTAAAGTTCTGTCCCATAATCCTGCATAATCACTTTCCTCCTGACTAAAAGGTTCCTTTGAATTAACATATATATTTAAGGCCTGGCAGACCCAGTCTTCAAAAGATCCAAAAGCGGGCCAAAAGACATGTGGTCTCAAACGTTCTTTTGGCCATTCTACCATACAATATTGAACTAATTTTAATTTACTTTTTCCTTTTCTGGGGCCCCTATCATTCCAATTTTCAATCATTATTCCTAATGGACTCTCCGGAGGTATTTCTAGTAATTCGCTCCCTTTCTTCTGGTCCTGGGGTCTCGATTTCGTCTGACCCATCTAGGAATTTTTACTGTGGCAATTCCTACAGCCCTTGGCTACCAGTAAGAGTGTCTTGCAGGGGGTTTAGGACCTATCACCCACCCACGAATCCTATAAGAATCGCTTCGGTCCTTCACCGGCCAAGTCCCTCGCGGGAGATTGGAACCGCGGTTAGAAGGCCTCCACAATCGCTTCGGAACTAGCTTCCGTCTCAGTCACACTCTTACACACACAGGCAACCGAATCCTACCCAACCGAACGGTATACACCTTAAATACTTACGACTCCGTCGTCTTCGTTCGGATCTTCGCGCGCAGAATTACGGGCAAAATAAACTGCTGCAGCCGGCAAGGGAGCTCATAAAAAATCAAATTCTTTGCTTGCCCCTATTTGGGTTCAGGATGGTGTTAGTCCCGACCCGACCCGATCAGGAGCCACCAAAAGGTGGGGCGCCCCTCCTAGATCAAGTCAGAATTCAGGAACCAAGACCATCCCGGACGAGCCCCCAATTGTTATCAATGATTTAGTCCCAAACAGGATTCCAATTCAAATTTACAATTTATTAAGCGAATAGAGGCAAGCAAACAGCGCTGGGTGTGCCGGGAGTCTCCGCTCCACCAAGACGCACGCGGTTCAGTTCCTGTTCCTGGTTTATATCCTGTCCGTTAATATATATTCATGAATAGGCGTGTCTTCTTTGGCACATGCCCTCTTCTCCTTCTAGAATCTTCTCGACTCTTCCTCAGCGTGATCCTGTTCGCCAATACATATTCATGAATAGGCGTGTCTTCTTCAGCGCATGCCCTCTTCTCCTTCTAGAGTCTTCTCGAATCTCCCTCGGCGTGCCCCCAGGATGACCCCAAACCTTATGCATGCACTTTCTTTACACAATACTATGCGGTCAGTGGTCAAACTGGTTTGAGCTGATATACCAGCAAAATAGTTTAACTTTCTCCTGTAAAACACCCCTTTTTATGGTGCAGGAGAAATCCATGAAAGTCCAGAAGGTTACACTTCATCACACGAATCAGATAAACATATTTCACAAACCCATTCGGCGTCCGTATTTATCTAGGTCTTGTATAAAGCTACTCCAAGTGGGTATGTTAGTAATTTGACCCTGGTTCTTTCGACTGCGACCAGCGTCGTTTATAGTGGTTTGTATACGATCCTGGGTGTTTGTTACATACATCTTGAGACAATCAGAGCGACCATGAATGAGGGGGTTTAATTGTGCCGGGTCGACTGGAGCTAGCGTCGGTGGTTTTAAAAGCTGATTCCTGTCGTACGTCGCTTGGATGCAGGCTGCTTTCTGTACTGCCTCGGCTGGATCAGAACAGCCTTTAATTTCTTTTAATTTCTGTTGGCTCTCCCCTCAGCTGGGGATCTATGCTGCCTGCCCAAAATGCAACCTGTGAGGTCAAAGAATAACTATGCTCCCCTGGGTTGGTGGTTAAAAACACTCCTGGTCCCCAAAAGCCTCCTGCTGCTTCCTCGCTCGACATAATCCGGTCTCCTCCCTCAAGGGAAACTTGCCACAAATACTCAACCTCTGACTCTCCTGGTCGCCTTGAGAATTTTCCCTGTATTTTTATCAACTCTGCTGGTGACCACGGAATCGTGCGCACGGTAGTGCGGACCTCATCATCGTCATTAACGACAGTCTCAGTTTTAATCGAGGGTTGTAAGGGGAACAGTTGAGAGTCAGAATTAGAGGTTTCTCCAGTCTCCTTGTCATTGTTACAAAACTCCACAAATCTGCTTCCCGTTTCAGTGTCCAATTTACGTATTAACCTGCAAATCTGTGTGACTGGAGCACAAGATGGTATTTTATCTAACAGCTGACACACCTTGTCTAACAGCTGATTAAGATTTCTATTTTGGCACACAACACTTTCACGTTCCTTTATAAGCTTACTCTTTTCCTTCACAAGCTTGTCGTTTTCACTCACAACTCGGAGTCCTAATTTTTCTCCTGTCTCCCTTTCAAAAGCTAATGATGATTTTAACACTTCATTTTCTGATTTCAAAGCTTTGTATTCCGCATTGGAAACCAGTGTGGGAGCAGGGGCTTCCTTAGCTTCTCGTTGCGCGCAAGATAAACAAGTTCCTAAGACCGCACCGGTAACCCTTCTGGTTTTTTTTCACTCTATCCTTTTGTGCAGCGTGACACTGCTCAGCACGCTCTATCGCTTCCTTTCCATCCTTCCAAAATTGTTGAGCCCACTCCTTCCCAGCCTGGGAAGGGGCAAGGTCATATTTTTGCAGCAGTTTATCCATGGCAATCCTGCCGACTACGCCAATTTTTTTTCTGTTGCGGTAAGAGGCAGAGCAATTTGGCAGAAACTAAACCCCCTTGCTTTCCAGTCGATCCTCAGATATCAGAGGGACTGGGGGCGGCTGAGCTTGGGTTCTGAATGATGCCCAAAGTTAGCGTGAGTAGTCCGGTCGCGCCCAACACCTTCGTGGGACTATCACGGGTCCGGACGCACTACTAACATCACACTACCTGCTCAGCCGGGCACCTCCTGGACTAACACGGCCGCACTCAAAGGTACGGTCGCGTTCAGGGGGACACGCACACGCGGCCGAGTCAATCGATAGTGCGATTTATTGAAGCAACAGATACGCAGGTTCTTTGGGTTGCCGGTGATAAATTCACTGTCTGCAAAGCACGTGCAAATACCAAAAGTATGAGTGACGCTACTTGGCTATAAACGCGTTGAAAGATATAAAGTGACTCTATAGAGATTTCTAAGTTTCCCGGGGAGGCACTTGGTATGACCAAGTGTTCGAATCTTACCCAGCGGCGTCCCGATGGGGGGGGAGGGGGTAGAGAGGCTCAGCCCATCGACTGATCCCAGAAGTTAGAATAGTACACGACGATGGTATCTTCCCTGACATCCGGCCCTTAAAACACTATTTTATAGTATTTTACTTTGCAGGTGGAGCTTGAGTGACTCTACTCATACATACCTTTCTCGGGATTGGTGCAGAATTCTCTCGCTTCGAGAGAAAAATTGGAAAAATTAGGAACTAGGAAAAATTGAGTGCGCACGCTCATTGAGGAGGGGGTCGCACCTTGGGAGGGCGGTAACTTTTGAGAGGGGTGTGCGTTTTAGTATTATAATGATATTATAATTAGCAAAGTTCACTCTAAGTACAGCACTTCATCAAAGTTGACAGGTCCTCGGCCCAGGACATCGCGAGCGCAGCTTATCGGTGTACATACCGTGCATCCCTAAACTCCCCCGTTCACAGAGCGTGGCCGCGATGTCTCCACTCCGCTCCACCCTCCATGTAATCCCTCCCAGAGTCAGCACACCAGGTGCCCCCGATGTTGCCAACGTCCAAGGCCGTCCAGGGAGTCTCCACGGCACAGACCCGTTGTACAGGAGTGCTACGTTCCACCTGGTTTCAAGGCTGTTCTTAGAGGGTAAATTTCCAAATTGCCCCTCAGCGATTACTCCGCGGCGGCCCTGGGTCTCCCTCGGAACCCGGCGAAGGGCGGCCGGGCCTCGCCCCGGGACCGGGCGAAGGGCGCCGGGCAAAGGGCCGGAACTGGGCCCGGTGGCCGTGGTCTCCCTCGGAACGGGGCGAAAGGCGGCCGGGCCTGGCGCCGGAACCGTGCCCGCACGCCCGGGCCTACCTCGGAACGGGGCACAGGCCGGGCGGGAACTGGGCGGAGGGCGGCCCGTGGGTCTCCCTCGCAACGGGGCCGAGGGCGGCCGGGCCTACCGCCGAGCAGTACCGATTCCGGCACTAAAGGGGCGGCTGTCGGTCCCGCTCTGACCCTCATGACGCGACGGGGAGCACCTCCCTTGCTCCCTTTTCCCTAATCCGCAAAGAAGTCTCTCACCGAGCCGCTTCCGCCCCCGACGCCGGTGGGAAGCGCCCCTGAGGCGATGCCGATGGGATTGCCCTTTCGTAGGGGGGATGGGCAAGAGAGGGGACCTTGCCGTCGAACCCCGTGACCTCGCGCTTTTTACGACGCTGCCCACAAACCGTGCACCTTTGGCGGCGGTTCTTCGAGCGGCCTCGGCCCCGCTCCTGCGTGAACACCCCGGAGACCGGCAGGGCTGCCGGGCCCTATGGCGGCGCCTGGCCCGGCCCCCTCCCTCCCCGCCCCACCCCCCCCGGGATCCCCGAGGGGTGGGCAAGGCTGCCAGGTCTACCCCGCCCCCCCCTGCCCCCACCCCCCCCGGGATCCCCGAGGGGTGGGGTGGGCAAGGCTGCCAGGTCTACAGTCTGTTAGTAGTATAGTGATGCCAGCGGCAAGTACTGGGAGTGAGAGTAGAAGTAGGACGGCAGTAATGAGGACAGATCATACGAATAGGGGGGTTTGGTATTGTGAGAGTGCTGGGGGTTTTATGTTGATAGCGGTTGTGATGCAGTTAATTGCCCCTAAGATTGAGGATACACCTGCGAGGTGGAGGGAGAAGATAGCTAGGTCGACTGATGGGCCGGCGTGGGCTAGGTTGCCAGCTAGAGGGGGGTATACGGTCCATCCTGTGCCTGCTCCAGCTTCTACCGTGGAGGAGGCGAGTAGGAGGAGGAAGGAGGGGGGTAATAGTCAGAAGCTTATGTTGTTTATACGGGGGAATGCTATGTCGGGGGCACCGATTATGAGTGGTACCAGTCAGTTTCCGAACCCACCGATCATGATTGGTATTACTATGAAGAAGATTATTACAAAGGCGTGGGCGGTTACAATTACGTTATAGATTTGGTCGTCTCCCAGGAGAGTTCCTGGCTGACCTAATTCGGCACGGATGAGTAAGCTAAGGGCTGTGCGGACTATGCCGGCTCATGCGCCAAAGATTAGGTACAGGGTGCCGGTATCTTTGTGGTTTGTGGAGAATAATCATCGGTTGGTGAAGGTCACGGGTAAGATGGCTGAGTGTCTAAGCGTTAGGCTGTAGTCCTTTTTACAGAGGTTTAATTCCTCTTCTTATCGACTCTGTAGTGAAGTTCATGTTGAGTTGCAAGCTCATTGATGTACGCTAAGAGTGTGCCGGAGTCTGATAAGCAGAAGCCCGTCAGGTTTGGGCGCCTAGCTGTTAACTAGGATTGTTGTAGGATCGAGGCCTGCCTGCTTAGGTAGGTAAGACTCTAGCTTAATTAAAGTCCCTGGGTTGCATTCAGGGGATGTAGGTTAATGTCCTACGGGTCTTAGCAGAAACTAAGAGGGTCTAACTCTTATTTAAGGCTTTGAAGGCCTTCGGTTTGGGGCAGGTTATCCTAAGTTTCTGGGTTTAAAGCGTGGCTAGGATTATAGGGGAGAGTGGCAGGAGGGTGGTTGATATGGAGGCAAGGATGGCGATTAAGGGGCTTGTTGGTTTGTTAAAGTGCCATTGTTTCATGTGGTTGGTGGAGTTTGGGGGTAGTGTGATTGTTGAGTAGTAAGTAAGGCGTAAGTAGAAGAAAAGTCCGAGGAGTGAGAGTATGATGATGATTGTGGCGGTTGTCGTTACCTCTTGCTTGGTTAGTTCCTGAGTGATGAGTCATTTTGGTAGGAAGCCTGTTAGTGGGGGTAATCCTGCCAGGGATAGCAGGGTTAGTATTAGGGTTGCATTTAGTGTGGGTGTTTTTGTCCAAGAGGTTATTAATGTGGGTAGTTTTAGGGTATTGGTTGTGTTGAGGGTGAGGAATACAGTGGCGGTTATTAAGGAGTATAGGCAGAAGGTCAGTAGGGGGAGTAGATGAGGATGATGGCTATTCAGCCTAGGTGTGCAATGGACGAGAAGGCTAAGATTTTTCGGATTTGTGTTTGGTTTAGGCCTATTCATCCGCCTAGGGCGGTTGAGGCGATGGCCATGGTGACAAGTAGGGTTGGGTTAAGTGAGTGGGATGTTAGAAGGAAGAGGGTGATTGGGGGGAGTTTTATTACTGTTGATAATAGTAGACCTGTGCTTAAGGATGTGCCTTGGAGGACCTCTGGGAATCAGAAGTGGAAAGGTACTAGTCCTAGTTTTATTGCGATTGCTGCTGTTAGCAGAAGGCAGGATGTTGGGTGGGTTAGTTGGGTAATTTCTCATTGTCCTGTAGATCAGGCATTGGTTATGCTTGAGAAGAGTAGTAATGTTGAGGCGGTTGCTTGTACTAGGAAGTATTTGATTGCAGCTTCTATGGCTCGGGGGTGGTGGGATTTTGAGATGAGGGGGATGATGGCTAAGGTGTTGATTTCTCGTCCAGTTCAAGCTAGGATTCAGTGGTTGCTCGAGATTGCGACTGTTGTTCCTAGGAGGAGGCTTAGAGTGAGGATTAGCTTTGCGTGGGGGTTCATTAGTAGGGGAAGGGGTTGAACCATCATTTTCGGGGTATGGGCCCGATAGCTTTGTTAGCTGACTCTACTAGGAAATAATATAGGGGAAGTATGGGGAGTTTTGATCTCCTTTGTGCAGGTTCGACTCCTGCTTTTCTAAGGTTTGTTTGTTAGGAAATGAGAGGGCTAGTGTACCTCTATGTTCACTTTATCATAGTGACCCTTTAGCGTTCAGGCACATTTCCTTGCATAAGGAGGGAGGCCTGCGTAGCAGATTGGTATGCTGGTGTGTCAGAGGCAAAGGGCTAGGGTTAGTGGTAGGAAGTTTTTTCAAAGGAGGTGCATGAGCTGGTCGTATCGGAACCGAGGGTAGGAGGCCCGAGTTCATAGGAACCCTGAGGATAGAAGTAAAATTTTTGTGGCTAGGGCGATTGGGAATAGCTCTGGGAGGAGGTTTAGTGAGCTTGGGTTTAAAAATAGGATGGTTGTTAGTGCGTTTATTAGTATGATATTGGCGTATTCGGCTAGGAAAAATAGGGCGAATGGCCCTGCAGCGTATTCAACGCTGAAACCTGAGACTAGTTCTGATTCGCCTTCTGTGAGGTCAAAGGGGGCGCGGTTTGTTTCGGCAAGGGTGGAGATATATCATATTATTGCAAGGGGCCAGGAGGAGAAGATAAGGTACAGTGGTTCTTGGGTGGTGGCGAGGGTGTTTAGGGTGTAATTTCCACTTAGCAGGATGACAGATAGGAGGATGATGGCTAGTGTTACTTCGTAGGAGATTGTTTGTGCTACTGCTCGTAGGGCACCGATTAGGGCGTATTTCGAATTTGAGGCCCATCCTGATCATAGGATTGAGTATACGGCCAGGCTTGATATGGCTAGGAGGAAGAGGAGGCCCAGGTTTAGATCAGTAAGAGGAAATGGGATGGGGAGAGGAATTCAGATCGTAAGGGCTAGGAGGAGAGCTAGCACTGGGGTTATGATGAAGAGGAAGGGAGAGGAGGTGGATGGGCGGATTGGTTCTTTGATAAATAGCTTTACACCGTCTGCTACGGGTTGAAGGAGGCCAAAGGGGCCTACGATATTTGGACCTTTTCGGGCCTGTATATAGCTTAGGATTTTTCGTTCTAGAAGCGTTAGGAAGGCCACGGCAATTAGGATTGGGATAATATAGGAGAGGAATATAGTAAAGTGGATTAGGGTCGTGGGTTTAATCATGGGTGGGTAAAGCTAGGGAGAGGATTTGAACCTCTGGGTAAAGGGCTTAAGCCTTTTGCATTTGCCAAGCTCTGCCACACTAGCGGCCCTTGTTTAGGGGTTAATTGGTTGGGGTCCCCTTAGTAGGTTTAGTTGGGTTCATTGTTTTGGGGGGAGGCGTGCTTGTGGTATTGGCCTCACTTTTCCGGTCCTTTCGTACTGGGAAAAGTTAGTCATAGATAGAAACCGACCTGGATTGCTCCGGTCTGAACTCAGATCACGTAGGACTGTTAATCGTTGAACAAACGAACCCTTAATAGCTGCTACACCATTAGGATGTCCTGATCCAACATCGAGGTCGTAAACCTCCTTGTCGATAGGGGCTCTTGAAGGAGATTGCGCTGTTATCCCTGGGGTAGCTTGGTCCATTGGTCAAGTGTATTGGTGTATTGGGTCTGGTTGCTGTTTGCACGTTGAGGGGTTGCTCTTGGTTAAGGGGGTGGTCTTATTTTTGGAGGATTTGTTTTTCTCCAAGGTCGCCCCAACTGAAAAATGTGGGCCAGGTGTTTGGTGATTGTGTGCCTGGTTAGGGGAAGTTGTGGAGGGGGTGGCCGTTGATTTTTAAGTTCCACAGGGTCTTCTCGTCTTATGTGTTCATTCCTGCTTTTGCACGGGAAGATCAATTTCACTGATTATCTGTGAGAGACAGTTAAGACCTCGTTTAGCCGTTCATACAGGTCTCGATTTATGGGACAATTGATTGCGCTACCTTTGCACGGTTAGGATACCGCGGCCGTTAAACATAGGATCACTGGGCAGGCATCACCCTCAATACTTGGGTTGCTGAGGGCTATGTTTTTGGTAAACAGTCGGGCCTTGGGTTTGCCTAGTTCCTTTCACAGATTTTAATCTTTCTTAATGGGCGCTCCTGGGTTGGGTTAACAGGGTTGGTTAATATGCGGTCTTGTGAGGAGGTTGGGGGTATTATTGGGCCTGTTAATAATGTGGTGATGTAAGCTTGCGCCTGAGAGGGATTAATCCCTGGTTACTTATTTTAGCATTAATTCTCCTATTGTCATAGGTTAGCCTGTTGGGAGGGAGGGAGTCGTGTTGTTTTTGGATTTTTTTAGTCGGTGGAGCTTTGACGCATTCTTTGGTGGTGGCTGCTTTAAGGCCCACAGTTTATGGGTGGGAGGGGGTTTATCCGCTGGTGGAGGTTGTATCCTTTTTTAAAGGAGCGGTACCTCCTTTAAATTTCTCTTAATTTGCTTCGTGGGGGTTAGGTAGGTGTCCGTAGAGGAAAATTAAGGGGGAACTCAGATTCGTTTTACAGGCATCACCCAGCTCGGTTGGCTTTTCACCACTACTGACAAGTCATCCCACTCTTTTGCGACAGAGACGGGTTCACTCGGGGCAGTTGCTTGTAAGTAGCTCGCTTGGGTTTCGGGGTGGCAAGCTTAAATTCATTTTGCTTGGTTGTTCTTGCTAGATCATGATGCGAGAGGTACAAGGATTTATCTTTGCTACTTGTTGGTTGGGTTTTCATTATTATTTCATCTTTCCCTTACGGTACAGTTTCTATCGCGCCTGAATGGGTCTTTTCTATCGCCTATACTAAGTTGTGAAAATGCTTTAGTTTAGTTGATGAGGGGGTTTTTGGGGTTGTGCAGGTGGGTGTGTGGTCGGGCTAGAATTTGGCCTCAAGACGATCTGGTTGGATGCGGATATCTTTCAGGTGTAAGCTGAATGCTTTAATATTATAGCTACGTCTCGATATGCTAAGTGCACTTTCCAGTACACTTACCTTCACAGAATCACAGAATCACTAGGTTGGAAAGGACCTTTAAGATCATCAAGTCCTTGTTACGACTTACCTCATCTTTAGCTGGGGGAGGGTATTAGTTATGTGAGTTTGGGGCTTGTGAGGAGGGTGACGGGTGGTATGTACGTGCTCCAGGGCCAGTTTAAAGGGGACTCGATTGTTCCGCTTTACTGCTAAATCCGCCTTCTGGGGGTGATTTCACGCCCCCTTTCGTGGGTACTCTATTTTAGAGAATGTAGCCCATTTCTGCCATCTCGTGGGCTATACCTTGACCTGCCTTATTAGCGGGGTTGGGCTGTTGTGTTCACTGTTGGACTCTGATGAGGTGAACTGACGACGGCGGTATGTAGGCTGCTGTTTGGCAAGAGATGGTGAGCTGTATCGTGGATTATCGATTATAGAACAGGCTCCTCTAGGTGGGTTTGGGGCACCGCCGAGTCCTTAGAGTTTTAAGCGTTTGTGCTCGTAGTTCTCGGGCGGATGCTTTGGTGGGGGAAGCATCGAGATTTATGGCTAGGCATAGTGGGGTATCTAATCCCAGTTTGTATCCTAGCTTTCGTGAGGTTTGGTTGATCAGGTGGGAGTGCCAAGATCGTTTTGAGGTTGGGTTTAAGGACATCTTGAGTTTATGACAGCTTAGTTGTTTTTTAGTCTCGGTTGCTTTGATAGTGCGGCTCCACTCTTTACGCCGGAGTCTGTTAATTTGGGTTTCTTGTGTGACCGCGGTGGCTGGCACAAGATTTACCAACCCTGGGTGGTACCATGACTAAGTCAAGCTTTCGCTTATTGCTTAATGTTAATTACTGCTGAGTACCCGTGGGGGTGTGGCTAAGCAAGGTGTCTTGGGCTACGCGGGGTAGGGTGTGCCTGATACCTGCTCCTTTTATCTTGGTAAGAAGTAGGGGCATTTACACTGGGGTGCGGATACTTGCATGTATATGTCTGGTAGAAACTAACGGTAAGGTTAGGACTAAGTCTTTTGTCCTTGGGGCGGGAGGTGACCATCTTGGCATCTTCAGTGTCATGCTTTGTTGTTAAGCTACAAGGACTGTTTGGGATGACTCAAAAATTTGTTAAGTATGATCGTAATGGATGTAGGAAATTTTGTGTAGAATGGGGTTTGAAATTTGTTTGGTGGATTAGTTTAGCTCGATATTCGGGGGAGCGTAGGTGTGGGGGAAAGCAGTTTTTGTACTAACTTTTTTAATGGGATATCGGTGCCGATTGATAGGTAAATTTAACGTATAAGCAAACGATAAACGTATGATTGCGCAAACGTTTGATGAATTTTTAACAGAAAATTCCTAACGTTGTTTAGAAAATTAGAGGAATTGCGAAATGATACGAAAAAAATGAAGCATGTCCATTAAGCATTCACTAAATAGCAGCATAATTCGATGCTTGCGGAGGAAACATAGAAAATGGAATTCAAAGTGCATCAGTGCCAAAATGATACCACTTACCTACCAACCATGACACGGGGGATTCCTGAGGGCCAAATTCCGACCGACGACCATGTGATGTTCAGGTCAGGAGATTGGAATCACCTGCCCCGCACTGGAAGGGTTTATTGAAGACGCCCCCCCAAAAAAAGGAACCAGAGGCGCAAAGGCTACCCGGATGCCGCGATTATAAATAGCCAACCAGATGTTTCTGTGAAGAGAGAGGAGAGAGGGACTACCAAGTTATGGCCCTGATATAGGAACCAGAGGCGCAAAAGTGCAAGTAGTGCTAGGGGTGTAGGGGGAAAGAATGGTCCTGAAGCTAGTAACGTAGGATCTTCTATGCGGCGCGTTGCTGATTTCACGTGAGAAGAACGATCAATAGATAACCCAGTCCGACAGATACCGGCCCTACGAGAGAAGATGGAGTTGAGTTGTCCAGCTACCATGGATAGTGTGTGTTTCGAGAATAGCCGTATTCTAGAGAGATGGAGAGGTATAAAGGAGCAGTTAAAGGTTTTAATCCTATTGAGTGGAGATTATCCGTATAGCATTGAATTGCCTATTCCTTGTGGTGGGAGCGTGGAGAGAGAAAATATGCCAGTTTGCGTGTAGATGGCTTCCGTACATGCGTTAAATAGCCTAGCATGAATCATCCCAGGCGGATAAAAAAATTGATGCACTGTTATACATGGGAGATAAGCGGAAAAATTGCCCCCTGCAATCCCGGGGGGGGGAAGGGGGGGGCGGGAGGATATCTGTCTTGTAGGG